>NW_027459514.1:0-237278 GCF_050624435.1 Tenrec ecaudatus
CTAAGCCTAGGGCTGCCCTAGCCTAAGCCTAGGAGTGCCCTTGCCTAAGCCTAGGGGTGCCCTAGCCTTAGGCTAGGGGAGCCCTAGCCTTAGCCTAAACCAGGGGTGCCCTAGCCAAAGCCTAGGGGTGCCCAAGCCTAAGCCTAGGTGTGCCCTAGCCTTAGGCTAGGGGAGCCCTAGCCTTAGCCTAAGCCTAGGGGTGCCCTAGCCTAAGCCTAGAGCTGCCCTAGCCTAAGCCTAGGGCTGCACTAGCCTAAGTCTACGGGTGCCCTAGCCTAAGCCTAGGGCTGCACTAGCCTAAGCCTAGGGGTGCCCTAGCCTAAGCCTAGGGGTGCCCTAGCCAAAGCCTAGGGGTGCCCTAGCCTAAGCGTAGAGGTGCCCTAGCCTTAGGCTAGGGGAGCCCTAACCTTAGCGTAAGCCTAGGGGTGCCTTAGCCTAAGCCTTGGGTTGCCCTAGCCTAAGCCTAGGGGTGCCCTAGCCTAAGCCTATGGTGCCCTAGCCTAAACCTAAGCCTAGGGCTGCCCTAGCCTAAGTCTAGGGGTGCCCTAGCCTAAGCTTACGGGTGCCCTTGCCTAAGCCTAGGAGTGCCCTAGCCTTAGGCTATGGGATCCCTAGCCTTAGCCTAAGCCTAGGGGTGCCCTAGCTTAAGCCTAGGGGTGCCCTAACCTAAGCCTAGGGGTGCCCTAGCCTAAGCCTAGGGGATCCCTAGCCTTAGGCTAGGGGAGCCCTAGCCTTAACCTAAGCCTAGGGCTGCCCTAGCCTAAGCCTAGTGGTGTCCTAGCCTAAGCCTAGGGGTGCCCTAGATTAAGCCTAGGGGTGCCCTAGCCTAAGCCTAGGGGTGCCCTAGTCTAAACCTAAGGGTGCCCTAGCCTTAGACTAGGGGAGCCCAAGCCTCAGCCTAAGCCTAGGAGTGCCCTAGCCTAACCTATGGGTGCCCTAGCCTAAGTCTAGGAGTGTCCTAGCCTAAGCCTAGGGGTGCCCTAGCCTTAGGCTCGGGGAGCCCTATCCTTAGCCTAATCCTAGGGGTGCCGTAGCCTAAGTCTAGGGGTGTCCTAGCCCAAGACTATGGGTGCCCTAGCCTTAGGTTAGGGGAGCCCTAGGCTTAGGCTAAGCCTAGGGCTGCCCTAGCCTAAGCCTAGGAGTGCCCTAGCCTAAGCCTAAGGGTGCCCTAGCCTTAGGCTATGGGAGACCTAGCCTTAGCCTAAATCTAGGGGTGCCCTAGCCAAAGCCTAGAGGTGCCATAGCCTAAACCTAAGGGTGCTTTAGCCTTAGACTAGGGGAGCCCAAGCCTCAGCCTAAGCCTAGGAGTGCCCTAGTCTAAGCCTAGGGGTGCCCTAGCTTAAGCCTACGGGTGCCCTAGCCTAAGCTTAGGAGTGGCCTAGCCTAAGCCTAGGGGTGCCCTAGCCTTATGCTCGGGGAGCCCTAGCCTTAGCCTAATCCTAGGGGTGCCGTAGCCTAAGCTTTGGGGTGTCCTAACCCAAGCCTATGGGTGCCCTAGCTGTAGGCTAGGGGAGCCCTAGCCTTAGCCTAAGCCTAGGAGTACCCTAGCCTAAGCCGAGGGGTGCCCTAGCCTAAGCCTAGGGGTGCCCTAGCCAAAGCCTAGGGGTGCCCTAGCCTAAGCGTAGAGGTGCCCTAGCCTTAGGCTAGGGGAGCCCTAACCTTAGCGTAAGCCTAGGGGTGCCTTAGCCTAAGCCTAGGGGTGCCCTAGCCTAAACCTAAGCTTAGGGGTGCCCTAGCCTAAGTCTAGGGGTGCCCTAGCCTAAGTCTACGGGGGACGTAGCCTAAGCCTAGGAGTGCCCTAGCCTTAGGCTATGGGATCCCTAGCCTTAGCCTAAGCCTAGGGGTGCCCTAGCTTAAGCCTAGGGGTGCCCTAACCTAAGCCTAGGGGTGCCCTAGCCTAAGCCTAGGGGTGGCCTAGCCTTAGGCTAGGGGAGCCCTAGCCTTATCCTAAGCCGAGGGGTGCCCTATACTAAGCCTAAGGGTGCCCTAGCCTAAACTTAAAAGTTCCCTATCCTAAGTCTAGGGGTGCCATAGCCAAAGCCTTGGGGTTCCCTTGCCTTAGGCCAGGGGAGCCCTAGCCTTAGCCTAAGCCTAGGGGTGCCCTAGCCTAAGCCTAGAGGGCCCTAGCCTTAGGCTTGGGTAGCCCTAGCCTTAGCCTAAGCCTAGAGGTGCCCTAGCCTCAGCTTAGGGGTACCCTAGCCTCAGCCTTGGTGTGCCCTAGCCTAAGCCTAGGGGTGCCCTAGCCTAAGCCTAGGGGTGCCCTAGCCTTAGGCTAGGGGAGACCTAGCCTTAGCCTAAACCTAGGGGTGCCCTAGCCAAAGCCTAGGGGTGTCGAAGCCTAAGCCTAGGGGTGCCCTAGCCTTAGGCTAGGGGAGCCCTAGCCTTAGCCTAAGCCTAGGGGTGCCCTAGCTTAAGCCTAGGGGTGCCCTAGCCTAAGCCTAGGGCTGCCCTAGCCTAAGCCTAGGGGTGCCCTAGCCTAAGCCTAGGGCTGCCCTAGCCTAAGCCTAGGGGTGCCCTAGCCTAAGCCTAGGGGTGCGCTAGCCAAAGCCTAGGGGAGCCCTAGCCTAAGCGTAGAGGTGCCCTAGCCTTAGGCTAGGGGAGGCCTAACCTTATCGTAAGCCTAGGGGTGCCTTAGCCTAAGCCTTGGGTTGCCCTAGCCTAAGCCTAGGGGTGCCCTAGCCTAAGCCTAGGGGTTCTCTAGCCTAAACCTAAGCCTAGGGGTGCCCTAGCCTAAGTCTAGGGGTGCCCTAGCCTAAGCCTACGGGTGCCCTTGCCTAAGCCTAGGAGTGCCCTAGCCTTAGGCTATGGGATCCCTAGCCTTAGCCTAAGTCTAGGGGTGCCCTAGCTTAAGCCTAGGGGTGCCCTAACCTAAGCCTAGGGGTGCCCTAGCCTAAGCCTAGGGGAGCCCTAGCCTTAGGCTAGGGGAGCCCTAGCCTTAACCTAAGCCTAGGGGTGCCCTAGCCTAAGCCTAGTGGTGCCATAGCCTAAACCTAAGGGTGCCTTAGCCTTAGACTAGGGGAGCCCAAGCCTCAGCCTAAGCCTAGGAGTGCCCTAGTCTAAGCCTAGGGGTGCCCTAGCCTAAGTTTAGGAGTGTCCTAGCCTAAGCCTAGGGGTGCCCTAGCCTTAGGCTCGGGGAGCCCTATCCTTAGCCTAATCCTAAGGGTGCCGTAGCCTAAGCCTAGGGGTGTTCTAGCCCAAGCCTATGGGTGCCCTAGCTGTAGGCTAGGGGAGCCCTAGACTGAGCCTAAGCCTAGGGCTGCCCTAGCCTAAGCCTAGGGGTGCCCTAGCCTAAGCCTAGGGCTGCCCTAGCCTAAGCCTAGGAGTACCCTACCCTTAGGCTAGGGGAGCCCTAGCCTTAACCTAAGCCTTGGGGTGCCCTAGCCTAAGCCTAGTGGTGTCCTAGCCTAAGCCTAGGGGTGCCCTAGATTAAGCCTAGGGGTGCCCTAGCCTAAGCCTAGGGGTGCCCTAGTCTAAACCTAAGGGTGCCCTAGCCTTAGACTAGGGGAGCCCAAGCCTCAGCCTAAGCCTAGGAGTGCCCTAGCCTAACCTATGGGTGCCCTAGCCTAAGTCTAGGAGTGTCCTAGCCTAAGCCTAGGGGTGCCCTAGCCTTAGGCTCGGGGAGCCCTATCCTTAGCCTAATCCTAGGGGTGCCGTAGCCTAAGTCTAGGGGTGTCCTAGCCCAAGACTATGGGTGCCCTAGCCTTAGGTTAGGGGAGCCCTAGGCTTAGGCTAAGCCTAGGGCTGCCCTAGCCTAAGCCTAGGAGTGCCCTAGCCTAAGCCTAAGGGTGCCCTAGCCTTAGGGTAGGGGAGACCTAGCCTTAGCCTAAATCTAGGGGTGCCCTAGCCAAAGCCTAGTGGTGCCATAGCCTAAACCTAAGGGTGCTTTAGCCTTAGACTAGGGGAGCCCAAGCCTCAGCCTAAGCCTAGGAGTGCCCTAGTCTAAGCCTAGGGGTGCCCTAGCCTAAGCCTACGGGTGCCCTAGCCTAAGCTTAGGAGTGGCCTAGCCTAAGCCTAGGGGTGCCCTAGCCTTATGCTCGGGGAGCCCTAGCCTTAGCCTAATCCTAGGGGTGCCGTAGCCTAAGCCTAGGGGTGTCCTAACCCAAGCCTATGGGTGCCCTAGCTGTAGGCTAGGGGAGCCCTAGCCTTAGCCTAAGCCTAGGAGTACCCTAGCCTAAGCCGAGGGGTGCCCTAGCCTAAGCCTAGGGGTGCCCTAGCCAAAGCCTAGGGGTGCCCTAGCCTAAGCGTAGAGGTGCCCTAGCCTTAGGCTAGGGGAGCCCTAACCTTAGCGTAAGCCTAGGGGTGCCTTAGCCTAAGCCTAGGGGTGCCCTAGCCTAAGCCTAGGGGTGCCCTAGCCTAAGCTTAGGGGTGCCATAGCCTGAGTCTAGGGGTGCACTATGAGGCTAGGGGAGCCGTAGCCTTAGCCTAACCGTAGGGGAGCCCTAGCTTAAGCCTAGGGGTGCCCTAGCCTAAGCCTAGGGGTGCCCTAGTCTAAGCCTAGAGGTGGCCTAGCCTTAGGCTAGGGAAGCCCTAGCCTTTTCCTAAGCCTAGGTGTGCCCTAGCCTAAGCCTCGGGGTGCCCTAGCCTGAGCCTAGGGGTGCCGTAGCCTTAGGCTAGGGGAGCCCAAGCCTTAGCCTAAGCCTTGAGGTGCCCTAGTCTAAGCCTAGGGGTGCCCTAGCCTAAACCTAGGGGTGCCCTAGCCTAAGCTTAGGGGTGCCCTAGCCTTTGGCAATGGGAGCCCTAGCCTTAGTCTAAGCCTAGGGGTGCCTTATGTTTAGGCTAGGGGAGTCCTCGCCTTAGCCGAAGCCTAGGGGTGCCCGAGCCTAAACCTAGGGGTGCCCTAGCCTAAGCCTAGGGGTGCCCTAGCCCAAGCCTAGGGATGCCCTAGCGTTAGGCTAGAGGAGCCCTAGTCTTAGCCTAAGCCTAGGTGTGCCCTAGCCTAAGCCTAGGGGTGCCCTAGTCTAAGTCTAGGGGCGCCTAGCCTAAGCCTAGCGGTGCCCTAGCCTTAGGCTAGGGGAGCCCTAGACTTAGCCTAAGCCTAGGTGTGCCCCATCCTAAGCCTAGGGGTGCCCTAGCCTACGTCTAGGGGTGCCCTAGCCTAAGCATAGCGGTGCCCTAACCTAAGCCTAGGGGTTCCATACCTAAGCCTAGGGGTGCCCTAGCCTTAGGCTAGGGGAGCCCTAGCCTAAGCCTAAGCCTAGGGGTGCCCTAGCCTAAGCCTAGTGGTTTCCTAGCCTAAGCCTAGGGGTGCCCTAGCCTTAGACTAGGGGAGCCCAAGCCTTAGCCTAAGCCTAGGGGTGCCCTAGCCTAAGCGTAGGGGTGCCCTAGCCTAAGCCTAGGAGTATCCTAGCCTAAGCCTAGGGGTGCCTTAGCCTTAGGCTCTGGGAGCCTTAGCCTTAGCCTAATCCTAGGGGTGCTGTAGCCTAAGCCTAGGGGTACCCTAGCTCAAGCCTATGGGTGCCCTAGCCTTAGGCTAGGGAAGCCCTAGCCTTAGCCTAAGCCTAGGTGTGCACTAGCCTAAGCTTAGGGGTGCCCTAGCCCAAGCCTATGGGTGCCCTAGCCTAAGCCTAGTGGTGTCCTACCTTAAGCCTAGGGGTGCCCTAGATTAAGCCTAGGGGTGCCCTAGCCTAAGCCTAAGGGTGCCCTAGTCTAATACTAAGGGTCCCCTAGCCTTAGACTAGGGGAGCCCAAGCCTTAGCCTAATCCTAGGGGTGCTGTAGCCTAAGCGTAGGGGTGCCCTAGCCCAAGCCTATGGGTGCCCTAGCCTTAGGCTAGGGGAGCCCTAGACTTAGCCTAAGCCTAGGGCTGCCCTAGCCTAAGCCTAGGGTGCCCTAGCCTAAGCCTAGGGCTGCCCTAGCCTAAGCCTAGGAGTGCCCTTGCCTAAGCCTAGGGGTGCCCTAGCCTTAGGCTAGGGGAGCCCTAGCCTTAGCCTAAACCAGGGGTGCCCTAGCCAAAGCCTAGGGGTGCCCAAGCCTAAGCCTAGGTGTGCCCTAGCCTTAGGCTAGGGGAGCCCTAGCCTTAGCCTAAGCCTAGGGGTGCCCTAGCCTAAGCCTAGGGCTGCCCTAGCCTAAGCCTAGGGCTGCACTAGCCTAAGTCTACGGGTGCCCTAGCCTAAGCCTAGGGCTGCACTAGCCTAAGCCTAGGGGTGCCCTAGCCTAAGCCTAGGGGTGCCCTAGCCAAAGCCTAGGGGTGCCCTAGCCTAAGCGTAGAGGTGCCCTAGCCTTAGGCTAGGGGAGCCCTAACCTTAGCGTAAGCCTAGGGGTGCCTTAGCCTAAGCCTTGGGTTGCCCTAGCCTAAGCCTAGGGGTGCCCTAGCCTAAGCCTATGGTGCCCTAGCCTAAACCTAAGCCTAGGGCTGCCCTAGCCTAAGTCTAGGGGTGCCCTAGCCTAAGCTTACGGGTGCCCTTGCCTAAGCCTAGGAGTGCCCTAGCCTTAGGCTATGGGATCCCTAGCCTTAGCCTAAGCCTAGGGGTGCCCTAGCTTAAGCCTAGGGGTGCCCTAACCTAAGCCTAGGGGTGCCCTAGCCTAAGCCTAGGGGATCCCTAGCCTTAGGCTAGGGGAGCCCTAGCCTTAACCTAAGCCTAGGGCTGCCCTAGCCTAAGCCTAGTGGTGTCCTAGCCTAAGCCTAGGGGTGCCCTAGATTAAGCCTAGGGGTGCCCTAGCCTAAGCCTAGGGGTGCCCTAGTCTAAACCTAAGGGTGCCCTAGCCTTAGACTAGGGGAGCCCAAGCCTCAGCCTAAGCCTAGGAGTGCCCTAGCCTAACCTATGGGTGCCCTAGCCTAAGTCTAGGAGTGTCCTAGCCTAAGCCTAGGGGTGCCCTAGCCTTAGGCTCGGGGAGCCCTATCCTTAGCCTAATCCTAGGGGTGCCGTAGCCTAAGTCTAGGGGTGTCCTAGCCCAAGACTATGGGTGCCCTAGCCTTAGGTTAGGGGAGCCCTAGGCTTAGGCTAAGCCTAGGGCTGCCCTAGCCTAAGCCTAGGAGTGCCCTAGCCTAAGCCTAAGGGTGCCCTAGCCTTAGGCTATGGGAGACCTAGCCTTAGCCTAAATCTAGGGGTGCCCTAGCCAAAGCCTAGAGGTGCCATAGCCTAAACCTAAGGGTGCTTTAGCCTTAGACTAGGGGAGCCCAAGCCTCAGCCTAAGCCTAGGAGTGCCCTAGTCTAAGCCTAGGGGTGCCCTAGCTTAAGCCTACGGGTGCCCTAGCCTAAGCTTAGGAGTGGCCTAGCCTAAGCCTAGGGGTGCCCTAGCCTTATGCTCGGGGAGCCCTAGCCTTAGCCTAATCCTAGGGGTGCCGTAGCCTAAGCTTTGGGGTGTCCTAACCCAAGCCTATGGGTGCCCTAGCTGTAGGCTAGGGGAGCCCTAGCCTTAGCCTAAGCCTAGGAGTACCCTAGCCTAAGCCGAGGGGTGCCCTAGCCTAAGCCTAGGGGTGCCCTAGCCAAAGCCTAGGGGTGCCCTAGCCTAAGCGTAGAGGTGCCCTAGCCTTAGGCTAGGGGAGCCCTAACCTTAGCGTAAGCCTAGGGGTGCCTTAGCCTAAGCCTAGGGGTGCCCTAGCCTAAACCTAAGCTTAGGGGTGCCCTAGCCTAAGTCTAGGGGTGCCCTAGCCTAAGTCTACGGGGGACGTAGCCTAAGCCTAGGAGTGCCCTAGCCTTAGGCTATGGGATCCCTAGCCTTAGCCTAAGCCTAGGGGTGCCCTAGCTTAAGCCTAGGGGTGCCCTAACCTAAGCCTAGGGGTGCCCTAGCCTAAGCCTAGGGGTGGCCTAGCCTTAGGCTAGGGGAGCCCTAGCCTTATCCTAAGCCGAGGGGTGCCCTATACTAAGCCTAAGGGTGCCCTAGCCTAAACTTAAAAGTTCCCTATCCTAAGTCTAGGGGTGCCATAGCCAAAGCCTTGGGGTTCCCTTGCCTTAGGCCAGGGGAGCCCTAGCCTTAGCCTAAGCCTAGGGGTGCCCTAGCCTAAGCCTAGAGGGCCCTAGCCTTAGGCTTGGGTAGCCCTAGCCTTAGCCTAAGCCTAGAGGTGCCCTAGCCTCAGCTTAGGGGTACCCTAGCCTCAGCCTTGGTGTGCCCTAGCCTAAGCCTAGGGGTGCCCTAGCCTAAGTATAGGGGTGACCTAGCCTAAGCCTAGGGCTGCCCTAGCCTAAGCCTAGGAGTGCCCTAGCCTAAGCCTAGGGGTGCCCTAGCCTTAGGCTAGGGGAGACCTAGCCTTAGCCTAAACCTAGGGGTGCCCTAGCCAAAGCCTAGGGGTGTCGAAGCCTAAGCCTAGGGGTGCCCTAGCCTTAGGCTAGGGGAGCCCTAGCCTTAGCCTAAGCCTAGGGGTGCCCTAGCTTAAGCCTAGGGGTGCCCTAGCCTAAGCCTAGGGCTGCCCTAGCCTAAGCCTAGGGGTGCCCTAGCCTAAGCCTAGGGCTGCCCTAGCCTAAGCCTAGGGGTGCCCTAGCCTAAGCTTAGGGGTGCGCTAGCCAAAGCCTAGGGGAGCCCTAGCCTAAGCGTAGAGGTGCCCTAGCCTTAGGCTAGGGGAGGCCTAACCTTATCGTAAGCCTAGGGGTGCCTTAGCCTAAGCCTTGGGTTGCCCTAGCCTAAGCCTAGGGGTGCCCTAGCCTAAGCCTAGGGGTTCTCTAGCCTAAACCTAAGCCTAGGGGTGCCCTAGCCTAAGTCTAGGGGTGCCCTAGCCTAAGCCTACGGGTGCCCTTGCCTAAGCCTAGGAGTGCCCTAGCCTTAGGCTATGGGATCCCTAGCCTTAGCCTAAGTCTAGGGGTGCCCTAGCTTAAGCCTAGGGGTGCCCTAACCTAAGCCTAGGGGTGCCCTAGCCTAAGCCTAGGGGAGCCCTAGCCTTAGGCTAGGGGAGCCCTAGCCTTAACCTAAGCCTAGGGGTGCCCTAGCCTAAGCCTAGTGGTGCCATAGCCTAAACCTAAGGGTGCCTTAGCCTTAGACTAGGGGAGCCCAAGCCTCAGCCTAAGCCTAGGAGTGCCCTAGTCTAAGCCTAGGGGTGCCCTAGCCTAAGTTTAGGAGTGTCCTAGCCTAAGCCTAGGGGTGCCCTAGCCTTAGGCTCGGTGAGCCCTATCCTTAGCCTAATCCTAAGGGTGCCGTAGCCTAAGCCTAGGGGTGTTCTAGCCCAAGCCTATGGGTGCCCTAGCTGTAGGCTAGGGGAGCCCTAGACTGAGCCTAAGCCTAGGGCTGCCCTAGCCTAAGCCTAGGGGTGCCCTAGCCTAAGCCTAGGGCTGCCCTAGCCTAAGCCTAGGAGTACCCTACCCTTAGGCTAGGGGAGCCCTAGCCTTAACCTAAGCCTTGGGGTGCCCTAGCCTAAGCCTAGTGGTGTCCTAGCCTAAGCCTAGGGGTGCCCTAGATTAAGCCTAGGGGTGCCCTAGCCTAAGCCTAGGGGTGCCCTAGTCTAAACCTAAGGGTGCCCTAGCCTTAGACTAGGGGAGCCCAAGCCTCAGCCTAAGCCTAGGAGTGCCCTAGCCTAACCTATGGGTGCCCTAGCCTAAGTCTAGGAGTGTCCTAGCCTAAGCCTAGGGGTGCCCTAGCCTTAGGCTCGGGGAGCCCTATCCTTAGCCTAATCCTAGGGGTGCCGTAGCCTAAGTCTAGGGGTGTCCTAGCCCAAGACTATGGGTGCCCTAGCCTTAGGTTAGGGGAGCCCTAGGCTTAGGCTAAGCCTAGGGCTGCCCTAGCCTAAGCCTAGGAGTGCCCTAGCCTAAGCCTAAGGGTGCCCTAGCCTTAGGGTAGGGGAGACCTAGCCTTAGCCTAAATCTAGGGGTGCCCTAGCCAAAGCCTAGTGGTGCCATAGCCTAAACCTAAGGGTGCTTTAGCCTTAGACTAGGGGAGCCCAAGCCTCAGCCTAAGCCTAGGAGTGCCCTAGTCTAAGCCTAGGGGTGCCCTAGCCTAAGCCTACGGGTGCCCTAGCCTAAGCTTAGGAGTGGCCTAGCCTAAGCCTAGGGGTGCCCTAGCCTTATGCTCGGGGAGCCCTAGCCTTAGCCTAATCCTAGGGGTGCCGTAGCCTAAGCCTAGGGGTGTCCTAACCCAAGCCTATGGGTGCCCTAGCTGTAGGCTAGGGGAGCCCTAGCCTTAGCCTAAGCCTAGGAGTACCCTAGCCTAAGCCGAGGGGTGCCCTAGCCTAAGCCTAGGGGTGCCCTAGCCAAAGCCTAGGGGTGCCCTAGCCTAAGCGTAGAGGTGCCCTAGCCTTAGGCTAGGGGAGCCCTAACCTTAGCGTAAGCCTAGGGGTGCCTTAGCCTAAGCCTAGGGGTGCCCTAGCCTAAGCCTACGGGTGCCCTAGCCTAAGCCTACGGGTGCCCTAGCCTAAGCTTAGGAGTGGCCTAGCCTAAGCCTAGGGGTGCCCTAGCCTTATGCTCGGGGAGCCCTAGCCTTAGCCTAATCCTAGGGGTGCCGTAGCCTAAGCCTAGGGGTGTCCTAACCCAAGCCTATGGGTGCCCTAGCTGTAGGCTAGGGGAGCCCTAGCCTTAGCCTAAGCCTAGGAGTACCCTAGCCTAAGCCGAGGGGTGCCCTAGCCTAAGCCTAGGGGTGCCCTAGCCAAAGCCTAGGGGTGCCCTAGCCTAAGCGTAGAGGTGCCCTAGCCTTAGGCTAGGGGAGCCCTAACCTTAGCGTAAGCCTAGGGGTGCCTTAGCCTAAGCCTAGGGGTGCCCTAGCCTAAGCCTAGGGGTGCCCTAGCCTAAGCTTAGGGGTGCCATAGCCTGAGTCTAGGGGTGCACTATGAGGCTAGGGGAGCCGTAGCCTTAGCCTAACCGTAGGGGAGCCCTAGCTTAAGCCTAGGGGTGCCCTAGCCTAAGCCTAGGGGTGCCCTAGTCTAAGCCTAGAGGTGGCCTAGCCTTAGGCTAGGGAAGCCCTAGCCTTTTCCTAAGCCTAGGTGTGCCCTAGCCTAAGCCTCGGGGTGCCCTAGCCTGAGCCTAGGGGTGCCGTAGCCTTAGGCTAGGGGAGCCCAAGCCTTAGCCTAAGCCTTGAGGTGCCCTAGTCTAAGCCTAGGGGTGCCCTAGCCTAAACCTAGGGGTGCCCTAGCCTAAGCTTAGGGGTGCCCTAGCCTTTGGCAATGGGAGCCCTAGCCTTAGTCTAAGCCTAGGGGTGCCTTATGTTTAGGCTAGGGGAGTCCTCGCCTTAGCCGAAGCCTAGGGGTGCCCGAGCCTAAACCTAGGGGTGCCCTAGCCTAAGCCTAGGGGTGCCCTAGCCCAAGCCTAGGGATGCCCTAGCGTTAGGCTAGAGGAGCCCTAGTCTTAGCCTAAGCCTAGGTGTGCCCTAGCCTAAGCCTAGGGGTGCCCTAGTCTAAGTCTAGGGGCGCCTAGCCTAAGCCTAGCGGTGCCCTAGCCTTAGGCTAGGGGAGCCCTAGACTTAGCCTAAGCCTAGGTGTGCCCCATCCTAAGCCTAGGGGTGCCCTAGCCTACGTCTAGGGGTGCCCTAGCCTAAGCATAGCGGTGCCCTAACCTAAGCCTAGGGGTTCCATACCTAAGCCTAGGGGTGCCCTAGCCTTAGGCTAGGGGAGCCCTAGCCTAAGCCTAAGCCTAGGGGTGCCCTAGCCTAAGCCTAGTGGTTTCCTAGCCTAAGCCTAGGGGTGCCCTAGCCTTAGACTAGGGGAGCCCAAGCCTTAGCCTAAGCCTAGGGGTGCCCTAGCCTAAGCGTAGGGGTGCCCTAGCCTAAGCCTAGGAGTATCCTAGCCTAAGCCTAGGGGTGCCTTAGCCTTAGGCTCTGGGAGCCTTAGCCTTAGCCTAATCCTAGGGGTGCTGTAGCCTAAGCCTAGGGGTACCCTAGCTCAAGCCTATGGGTGCCCTATCCTTAGGCTATTGAAGCCCTAGCCTTAGCCTAAGCCTAGGTGTGCACTAGCCTAAGCTTAGGGGTGCCCTAGCCCAAGCCTATGGGTGCCCTAGCCTAAGCCTAGTGGTGTCCTACCTTAAGCCTAGGGGTGCCCTAGATTAAGCCTAGGGGTGCCCTAGCCTAAGCCTAAGGGTGCCCTAGTCTAATACTAAGGGTCCCCTAGCCTTAGACTAGGGGAGCCCAAGCCTTAGCCTAATCCTAGGGGTGCTGTAGCCTAAGCGTAGGGGTGCCCTAGCCCAAGCCTATGGGTGCCCTAGCCTTAGGCTAGGGGAGCCCTAGACTTAGCCTAAGCCTAGGGCTGCCCTAGCCTAAGCCTAGGGTGCCCTAGCCTAAGCCTAGGGCTGCCCTAGCCTAAGCCTAGGAGTGCCCTTGCCTAAGCCTAGGGGTGCCCTAGCCTTAGGCTAGGGGAGCCCTAGCCTTAGCCTAAACCAGGGGTGCCCTAGCCAAAGCCTAGGGGTGCCCAAGCCTAAGCCTAGGTGTGCCCTAGCCTTAGGCTAGGGGAGCCCTAGCCTTAGCCTAAGCCTAGGGGTGCCCTAGCCTAAGCCTAGGGCTGCCCTAGCCTAAGCCTAGGGCTGCACTAGCCTAAGTCTACGGGTGCCCTAGCCTAAGCCTAGGGCTGCACTAGCCTAAGCCTAGGGGTGCCCTAGCCTAAGCCTAGGGGTGCCCTAGCCAAAGCCTAGGGGTGCCCTAGCCTAAGCGTAGAGGTGCCCTAGCCTAAACCTAAGCCTAGGGCTGCCCTAGCCTAAGTCTAGGGGTGCCCTAGCCTAAGCTTACGGGTGCCCTTGCCTAAGCCTAGGAGTGCCCTAGCCTTAGGCTATGGGATCCCTAGCCTTAGCCTAAGCCTAGGGGTGCCCTAGCTTAAGCCTAGGGGTGCCCTAACCTAAGCCTAGGGGTGCCCTAGCCTAAGCCTAGGGGATCCCTAGCCTTAGGCTAGGGGAGCCCTAGCCTTAACCTAAGCCTAGGGCTGCCCTAGCCTAAGCCTAGTGGTGTCCTAGCCTAAGCCTAGGGGTGCCCTAGATTAAGCCTAGGGGTGCCCTAGCCTAAGCCTAGGGGTGCCCTAGTCTAAACCTAAGGGTGCCCTAGCCTTAGACTAGGGGAGCCCAAGCCTCAGCCTAAGCCTAGGAGTGCCCTAGCCTAACCTATGGGTGCCCTAGCCTAAGTCTAGGAGTGTCCTAGCCTAAGCCTAGGGGTGCCCTAGCCTTAGGCTCGGGGAGCCCTATCCTTAGCCTAATCCTAGGGGTGCCGTAGCCTAAGTCTAGGGGTGTCCTAGCCCAAGACTATGGGTGCCCTAGCCTTAGGTTAGGGGAGCCCTAGGCTTAGGCTAAGCCTAGGGCTGCCCTAGCCTAAGCCTAGGAGTGCCCTAGCCTAAGCCTAAGGGTGCCCTAGCCTTAGGCTATGGGAGACCTAGCCTTAGCCTAAATCTAGGGGTGCCCTAGCCAAAGCCTAGAGGTGCCATAGCCTAAACCTAAGGGTGCTTTAGCCTTAGACTAGGGGAGCCCAAGCCTCAGCCTAAGCCTAGGAGTGCCCTAGTCTAAGCCTAGGGGTGCCCTAGCCTAAGCCTACGGGTGCCCTAGCCTAAGCTTAGGAGTGGCCTAGCCTAAGCCTAGGGGTGCCCTAGCCTTATGCTCGGGGAGCCCTAGCCTTAGCCTAATCCTAGGGGTGCCGTAGCCTAAGCTTAGGGGTGTCCTAACCCAAGCCTATGGGTGCCCTAGCTGTAGGCTAGGGGAGCCCTAGCCTTAGCCTAAGCCTAGGAGTACCCTAGCCTAAGCCGAGGGGTGCCCTAGCCTAAGCCTAGGGGTGCCCTAGCCAAAGCCTAGGGGTGCCCTAGCCTAAGCGTAGAGGTGCCCTAGCCTTAGGCTAGGGGAGCCCTAACCTTAGCGTAAGCCTAGGGGTGCCTTAGCCTAAGCCTAGGGGTGCCCTAGCCTAAACCTAAGCTTAGGGGTGCCCTAGCCTAAGTCTACGGGGGACGTAGCCTAAGCCTAGGAGTGCCCTAGCCTTAGGCTATGGGATCCCTAGCCTTAGCCTAAGCCTAGGGGTGCCTTAGCTTAAGCCTAGGGGTGCCCTAACCTAAGCCTAGGGGTGCCCTAGCCTAAGCCTAGGGGTGGCCTAGCCTTAGGCTAGGGGAGCCCTAGCCTTATCCTAAGCCGAGGGGTGCCCTAGACTAAGCCTAGGGGTGCCCTAGCCTAAACTTAAAAGTTCCCTATCCTAAGTCTAGGGGTGCCCTAGCCAAAGCCTAGGGGTTCCCTTGCCTTAGGCTAGGGGAGCCCTAGCCTTAGCCTAAGCCTAGGGGTGCCCTAGCCTAAGCCTAGAGTGCCCTAGCCTTAGGCTTGGGTAGCCCTAGCCTTAGCCTAAGCCTAGAGGTGCCCTAGTCTCAGATTAGGGGTACCCTAGCCTCAGCCTTGGTGTGCCCTAGCCTAAGCCTAGGGGTGCCCTAGCCTAAGTATAAGGGTGACCTAGCCTAAGCCTAGGGCTGCCCTAGCCTAAGCCTAGGAGTGCCCTAGCCTAAGCCTAGGGGTGCCCTAGCCTTAGGCTAGGGGAGACCTAGCCTTAGCCTAAACCTAGGGGTGCCCTAGCCAAAGCCTAGGGGTGCCGAAGCCTAAGCCTAGGGGTGCCCTAGCCTTAGGCTAGGGGATCCCTAGCCTTAGCCTAAGCCTAGGGGTGCCCTAGCTTAAGCCTAGGGGTGCCCTAGCCTAAGCCTAGGGCTGCCCTAGCCTAAGCCTAGGGGTGCCCTAGCCTAAGCCTAGGGGTGCCCTAGCCTAAGACTAGGGGTGCGCTAGCCAAAGCCTAGGGGAGCCCTAGCCTAAGCGTAGAGGTGCCCTAGCCTTAGGCTAGGGGAGGCCTAACCTTATCGTAAGCCTAGGGGTGCCTTAGCCTAAGCCTTGGGTTGCCCTAGCCTAAGCCTAGGGGTGCCCTAGCCTAAGTCTAGGGGTGCTCTAGCCTAACCCTAAGCCTAGGGGTGCCCTAGCCTAAGTCTAGGGGTGCCCTAGCCTAAGCCTACGGGTGCCCTTGCCTAAGCCTAGGAGTGCCCTAGCCTTAGGCTATGGGATCCCTAGCCTTAGCCTAAGTCTAGGGGTGCCCTAGCTTAAGCCTAGGGGTGCCCTAACCTAAGCCTAGGGGTGCCCTAGCCTAAGCCTAGGGGTGCCCTAGCCATAGGCTAGGGGAGCCCTAGCCTTAACCTAAGCCTAGGGGTGCCCTAGCCTAAGCCTAGTGGTGCCATAGCCTAAACGTAAGGGTGCCTTAGCCTTAGACTAGGGGAGCCCAAGCCTCAGCCTAAGCCTAGGAGTGCCCTAGTCTAAGCCTAGGGGTGCCCTAGCCTAAGTTTAGGAGTGTCCTAGCCTAAGCCTAGGGGTGCCCTAGCCTTAGGCTCAGGGAGCCCTATCCTTAGCCTAATCCTAAGGGTGCCATAGCCTAAGCCTAGGGGTGTTCTAGCCCAAGCCTATGGGTGCCCTAGCTGTAGGCTAGGGGAGCCCTAGACTGAGCCTAAGCCTAGGGCTGCCCTAGCCTAAGCCTAGGGGTGCCCTACCCTAAGCCTAGGGCTACCCTAGCCTAAGCCTAGGAGTGCCCTACACTTAGGCTAGGGGAGCCTTAGCCTTAGCCTAAGCCTAGGAGTACCCTAGCCTAAGCCTAGGGGTGCCCTAGCCTAAGCCTAGGGGTGCCCTAGCCAAAGCCTAGGGGTGCCCTAGCCTAAGCGTAGAGGTGCCCTAGCCTTAGGCTAGGGGAGGCCTAACCTTATCGTAAGCCTAGGGGTGCCTTAGCCTAAGCCTTGGGTTGCCCTAGCCTAAGCCTAGGGGTGCCCTAGCCTAAGCCTAGGGGTGCTCTAGCCTAAACCTAAGCCTAGGGGTGCCCTAGCCTAAGTCTAGGGGTGCCCTAGCCTAAGCCTAGTGGTGCCATAGCCTAAACCTAAGGGTGCCTTACCCTTAGACTAGGGGAGCCCAAGCCTCAGCCTAAGCCTAGGAGTGCCCTAGTCTAAGCCTAGGGGTGCCCTACCCTAAGTTTAGGAGTGTCCTAGCCTAAGCCTAGGGGTGCCCTAGCCTTAGGCTCGGGGAGCCCTATCCTTAGCCTAATCCTAGGGGTGCCGTAGCCTAAGCCTAGGGGTGTTCTAGCCCAAGCCTATGGGTGCCCTAGCTGTGGGCTAGGGGAGCCCTAGACTGAGCCTAAGCCTAGGAGTACCCTAGCCTAAGCCTAGGGATGCCCTAGCCTAAGCCTAGGGGTGCCCTAGCCTAAGCGTAGAGGTGCCCTAGCCTTAGGCTAGGGGAGGCCTAACCTTGTTGTAAGCCTAGGGGTGCCTTAGCCTAAGCCTTGGGTTGCCCTAGCCTAAGCCTAGGGGTGCCCTAGCCTAAGCCTAGGGGTGCTCTAGCCTAAACCTAAGCCTAGGGGTGCCCTAGCCTAAGTCTAGGGGTGCCCTAGCCTAAGCCTACGGGTGCCCTTGCCTAAGCCTAGGAGTGCCCTAGCCTTAGGCTAGGGGAGCCCTAGCCTTAGCCTAAGCCTAGGGGTGCCCTAGCTTAAGCCTAGGGGTGCCCTAGCCTAAGCCTAGGGCTGCCCTAGCCTAAGCCTAGGGGTGCCCTAGCCTAAGCCTAGGGCTGCCCTAGCCTAAGCCTAGGGGTTCCCTAGCCTAAGCCTAGGCGTGCGCTAGTCAAAGCCTAGGGGAGCCCTAGCCTAAGCGTAGAGGTGCCCTAGCCTTAGGCTAGGGGAGGCCTAAACTTATCGGAAGCCGAGGGGTGCCTTAGCCTAAGCCTTGGGTTGCCCTAGCCTAAGCCTAGTGGTGCCCTAGCCTAAGCCTAGGGGTGCTCTAGCCTAAACCTAAGCCTAGGGGTGCTCTAGCCTAAGTCTAGGGGTGCCCTAGCCTAAGCCTAGGGGTGCCCTAGCCTAAGCCTAGGGGTACACTAGCCTAAGCCTAGGGGTGCCCTAGTCTAAGCCTACGGGTGCCCTAGCCTAAGCCTAAGGGTGCCTTAACCTAAGCCTAGGGGTGCCCTAGCCTTAGGCTAGGGGAGCCCTAGCCTTAGCCTAATCCTAGGGGTGCCCTAGCCTAAGCCTACTGGTTTCCTGGCCTAAGCCTAGGGGTGCCCTAGCCTTAGACTAGGGGAGCCCAAGCCTTAGCCTAAGCCTAGGGGTGCCCTAGCCTAAGCGTAGGGGTGCCCTAGCCTAAGCCTAGGAGTATCCTAGCCTAAGCCTAGGGGTGCCCTAGCCTTAGGCTCTGGGAGCCTTAGCCTTAGCCTAATCCTAGGGGTGCTGTAGCCTAAGCCTAGGGGTGCCCTAGCTCAAGCCTATGGGTGCCCTAGCCTTAGGCTAGGGAAGCCCTAGCATTAGACTAAGCCTAGGGGTGCACTAGCCTAAGCCTAGGGGTGCCCTAGCCCAAGCCTATGGGTGCCCTAGCCTAAGCCTAGTGGTGTCCTACCTTAAGCCTAGGGGTGCCCTAGATTAAGCCTAGGGGTGCCCTAGCCTAAGCCTAGGGGTGCCCTAGTCTAATCCTAAGGGTGCCCTAGCCTTATTCTAGGGGAGCCCAAGCATTAGCCTAATCCTAGGGGTGCTGTAGCCTAAGCCTAGGGGTGCCCTAGCCCAAGCCTATGTGTGCCTTAGCCTTAGGCTAGGGGAGCCCTAGACTTAGCCTAAGCCTAGGGCTGCCCTAGCCTAAGCCTAGGGTGCCCTAGCCTAAGCCTAGGGCTTCCCTAGCCTAAGCCTAGGAGTGCCCTAGCCTAAGCCTAGGGGTGCCATAGCCTTAGGCTAGGGGAGCCCTAGCCTTAGCCTAAACCAGGGGTGCCCTAGCCAAAGCCTAGGGGTGCCCAAGCCTAAGCCTAGGGGTGCCCTAGCCTTAGGCTAGGGGAGCCCTAGCCTTAGCCTAAGCCTAGGGGTGCCCTAGCCTAAGCCTAGGGCTGCCTTAGCCTAAGCCTAGGGCTGCCCTAGCCTAAGTCTACGGGTGCCCTAGCCTAACCCTAGGGCTGCACTAGCCAAAGCCTAGGGGTGCCCTAGCCTAAGCCTAGGGGTGCCCTAGCCAAAGCCTAGGGGTGCCCTAGCCTAAGCGTAGAGGTGCCCTAGCCTTAGGCTAGGGGAGCCCTAACCTTAGCGTAAGCCTTGGGGTGCCTTAGCCTAAGCCTTGGGTTGCCCTAGCCTAAGCCTAGGGGTGCCCTAGCCTAAGCCTAGGGGTTCCCTAGCCTAAACCTAAGCCTAGGGGTGCCCTAGCCTAAGTCTAGGGGTGCCCTAGCCTAAGCTTACGGGTGCCCTTGCCTAAGCCTAGGAGTGCCCTAGCCTTAGGCTATGGGATCCCTAGCCTTAGCCTAAGCCTAGGGGTGCCCTAGCTTAAGCCTAGGGGTGCCCTAGCCTAAGCCTAGGGGATCCCTAGCCTTAGGCTAGGGAAGCCCTAGCCTTAACCTAAGCCTAGGGGTGCCCTAGCCTAAGCCTAGTGGTGTCCTAGCCTAAGCCTAGGGGTGCCCTAGATTAAGCCTAGGGGTGCCCTAGCCTAAGCCTAGGGGTGCCCTAGTCTAAACCTAAGGGTGCCCTAGCCTTAGACTAGGGGAGCCCAAGCCTCAGCCTAAGCCTAGGAGTGCCCTAGCCTAACCTATGGGTGCCCTAGCCTTAGGTTAGGGGAGCCCTAGGCTTAGGCTAACCCTAGGGCTACCCTAGCCTAAGCCTAGGAGTGCCCTAGCCTAAGCCTAGGGGTGCCCTAGCCAAAGCCTAGTGGTGTCATAGCCTAACCCTAAGGGTGCTATAGCCTTAGACTAGGGGAGCCCAAGCCTCAGCCTAAGCCTAGGAGTGCCCTAGTCTAAGCCTAGGGGTGCCCTAGCCTAAGCCTACGGGTGCCCTAGCCTAAGCTTAGGAGTGTCCTAGCCTAAGCCTAGGGGTGCCCTAGCCTTATGCTCGGGGAGCCCTAGCCTTAGCATAATCCTAGGGGTGCCGTAGCCTAAGCCTAGGGGTGTCCTAACCCAAGCCTATGGGTGCCCTAGCTGTAGGCTAGGGGAGCCCTAGCCTTAGCCTAAGCCTAGGAGTACCCTAGCCTAAGCCTAGGAGTGCCCTACCCTTAGACTAGGGGAGCCCTAGCCTTAGCCTAAGCCTAGGAGTACCCTACCCTAAGCCGAGGGGTGCCCTAGCCAAAGCCTAGGGGTGCCCTAGCCTAAGCGTAGAGGTGCCCTAACCTTAGGCTAGGGGAGCCTTAACCTTAGCGTAAGCCTAGGGGTGCCTTAGCCTAAGCCTAGGGGTGCCCTAGCCTAAACCTAAGCTTAGGGGTGCCCTAGCCTAAGTCTAGGGGTGCCCTAACCTAAGCCTAGGGGTGCCCTAGCCTAAGCCTATGGGTGGCCTAGCCTTAGGCTAGGGGAGCCCTAGCCTTATCCTAAGCCGAGGGTTGCCCTAGACTAAGCCTAGGGGTGCCCTAGCCTAAACTTAGAAGTTCCCTATCCTAAGTCTAGAGGTGCCCTAGCCAAAGCCTAGGGGTTCCCTTGCCTTAGGCTAGGGGTGCCCTAGCCTTAGCCTAAGCCTACGGGTGACCTAGTTTAAGTCTAGGGGTGCCCTAGCCTAAGCCTAGGGGTTCCCCAACCTTAGGCTAGGGGAGCCCTAGCCTTAGCCTAAGCCTAGGGGTGCCCTAGCCTAAGCCTAGAGTTGCCCTAGCCTTAGGCTTGGGTAGCCCTAGCCTTAGCCTAAGCCTAGAGGTGCCCTAGCCTCAGTTTAAGGGTACCCTAGCCTCAGCCTTGGTGTGCCCTAGCCTAAGCCTAGGGGTGCCCTAGCCTAAGTATAGGGGTGACCTAGCCTAAGCCTAGGGCTGCCCTAGCCTAAGCCTAGGAGTGCCCTAGCCTAAGCCTAGGGGTGCCCTAGCCTTAGGCTAGGGGAGACCTAGCCTTAGCCTAAACCTAGGGGTGCCCTAGCCAAAGCCTAGGGGTGCCGAAGCCTAAGCCTAGGGGTGCCCTAGCCTTAGGCTAGGGGAGCCCTAGCCTTAGCCTAAGCCTAGGGGTGCCCTAGCTTAAGCCTAGGGGTGCCCTAGCCTAAGCCTAGGGCTGCCCTAGCCTAAGCCTAGGGGTGCCCTAGCCTAAGCCTAGGGCTGCCCTAGCCTAAGCCTAGGGGTGCCCTAGCCTAAGCCTAGGGGTGCGCTAGCCAAAGCCTAGGGGAGCCCTAGCCTATGCGTAGAGGTGCCCTAGCCTTAGGCTAGGGGATGCCTAACCTTATCGTAAGCCTAGGGGTGCCTTAGCCTAAGCCTTGGGTTGCCCTAGCCTAAGCCTAGGGGTGCCCTAGCCTAAGCCTAGGGGTGCTCTAGCCTAAACCTAAGCCTAGGGGTGCCCTAGCCTAAGTCTAGGGGTGCCCTAGCCTAAGCCTACGGGTGCCCTTGCCTAAGCCTAGGAGTGCCCTACCCTTAGGCTATGGGATCCCTAGCCTTAGCCTAAGTCTAGGGGTGCCCTAACTTAAGCCTAGGGGTGCCCTAACCTAAGCCTAGGGATGCCCTAGCCTAAGCCTAGGGGAGCCCTAGCCTTAACCTAAGCCTAGGGGTGTCCTAGCCTAAGCCTAGTGGTGCCATAGCCTAAACCTAAGGGTGCCTTAGCCTTAGACTAGGGGAGCCCAAGCCTCAGACTAAGCCTAGGAGTGCCCTAGCCTAAGTTTAGGAGTGTCCTAGCCTAAGCCTAGGGGTGCCCTAGCCTTAGGCTCGGGGAGCCCTAGCCTTAGCCTAATCCTAGGGGTGCCGTAGCCTAAGCCTGGGGGTGTCCTAGCCCAAGCCTATGGGTGCCCTAGCTGTAGGCTAGGGGAGCCCTAGACTGAGCCTAAGCCTAGGGCTGCCCTAGCCTAAGCCTAGGGGTGCCCTAGCCTAAGCCTAGGGCTGCCCTAGCCTAAGCCTAGGAGTGCCCTACCTTTAGGCTAGGGGAGCCCTACCCTTAGCCTAAGCCTAGGAGTACCCTAGCCTAAGCCTAGGGGTGCCCTAGCCTAAGCCTAGGAGTGCCCTAGCCAAAGCCTAGGGGTGCCCTAGCCTAAGCGTAGAGGTGCCCTAGCCTTAGGCTAGGGGAGCCCTAACCTTAGCGTAAGCCTAGGGGTTCCTTAGCCTAAGCCTAGGGGTGCCCTAGCCTAAACCTAAGCTTAGGGGTGCCCTAGCCTAAGTCTAGGGGTGCCCTAGCCTAAGTCTAAGGGTGCCGTAGCCTAAGCCTAGGGGTGCCCTAGCCTCAGCCTAGGGGTGGCCTAGCCTTAGGCTAGGGGAGCCCTAGCCTTAGCCTAAGCCGTGGGGTGCCCTAGACTAAGCCTAGGGGTGCCCCAGCCTAAACTTAGAAGTTCCCTATCCTAAGTCTAGGGGTGCCCTAGCCAAAGCCTAGGGGTTCCCTTGCCTTAGGCTAGGGGTGCCCTAGCCTTAGCCTAAGCCTACGGGTGCCCTAGCTTAAGTCTAGGGGTGCCCTAGCCTAAGCCTAGGGGTGCCCTAACCTTAGGCTAGGGGAGCCCTAGCCTTAGCCTAAGCCTAGGGGTGCCCTAGCCTAAGACTAGTGTTGCCCTAGCCTTAGGCTAGGGTAGCCATAGCCTTAGCCTAAGCCTAGAGGTGCCCTAGCCTCAGTTTAAGGGTACCCTAGCCTCAGCCTTGGTGTGCCCTAGCCTAAGCCTAGGGGTGCCCTAGCCTAAGTATAGGGGTGACCTAGCCTAAGCCTAGGGCTGCCCTAGCCTAAGCCTAGGAATGCCCTAGCCTAAGCCTAGGGGTGCCCTAGCCTTAGGCTAGGGGAGACCTAGCCTTAGCCTAAACCTAGGGGTGCCCTAGCCAAAGCCTAGGGGTGCCGAAGCCTAAGCCTAGGGGTGCCCTAGCCTTAGGCTAGGGGAGCCCTAGCCTTAGCCTAAGCCTAGGGGTGCCCTAGCTTAAACCTAGGGGTGCCCTAGCCTAAGCCTAGGGCTGCCCTAGCCTAAGCCTAGGGGTGCCCTAGCCTAAGCCTAGGGCTGCCCTAGCCTAAGCCTAGGGGTGCCCTAGCCTAAGCCTAGGGGTGCGCTAGCCAAAGCCTAGGGGAGCCCTAGCCTAAGCGTAGAGGTGCCCTAGCCTTAGGCTAGGGGATGCCTAACCTTATCGTAAGCCTAGGGGTGCCTTAGCCTAAGCCTTGGGTTGCCCTAGCCTAAGCCTAGGGGTGCCCTAGCCTAAGCCTAGGGGTGCTCTAGCCTAAACCTAAGCCTAGGGGTGCCCTAGCCTAAGTCTAGGGGTGCCCTAGCCTAAGCCTACGGGTGCCCTTGCCTACGCCTAGGAGTGCCCTACCCTTACGCTATGGGATCCCTAGCCTTAGCCTAAGTCTAGGGGTGCCCTAGCTTAAGCCTAGGGGTGCCCTAACCTAAGCCTAGGGGTGCCCTAGCCTAAGCCTAGGGGAGCCCTAGCCTTAACCTAAGCCTAGGGGTGTCCTAGCCTAAGCCTAGTGGTGCCATAGCCTAAACCTAAGGGTGCCTTAGCCTTAGACTAGGGGAGCCCAAGCCTCAGCCTAAGCCTAGGAGTGCCCTAGTCTAAGCCTAGGGGTGCCCTAGCCTAAGTTTAGGAGTGTCCTAGCCTAAGCCTAGGGGTGCCCTAGCCTTAGGCTCGGGGAGCCCTAGCCTTAGCCTAATCCTAGGGGTGCCGTAGCCTAAGCCTGGGGGTGTCCTAGCCCAAGCCTATGGGTGCCCTAGCTGTAGGCTAGGGGAGCCCTAGACTGAGCCTAAGCCTAGGGCTGCCCTAGCCTAAGCCTAGGGGTGCCCTAGCCTAAGCCTAGGGCTGCCCTAGCCTAAGCCTAGGAGTGCCCTACCTTTAGGCTAGGGGAGCCCTACCCTTAGCCTAAGCCTAGGAGTACCCTAGCCTAAGCCTAGGGGTGCACTAGCCTAAGCCTAGGAGTGCCCTAGCCAAAGCCTAGGGGTGCCCTAGCCTAAGCGTAGAGGTGCCCTAGCCTTAGGCTAGGGGAGCCCTAACCTTAGCGTAAGCCTAGGGGTGCCTTAGCCTAAGCCTAGGGGTGCCCTAGCCTAAACCTAAGCTTAGGGGTGCCCTAGCCTAAGTCTAGGGGTGCCCTAGCCTAAGTCTAAGGGTGCCGTAGCCTAAGCCTAGGGGTGCCCTAGCCTCAGCCTAGGGGTGGCCTAGCCTTAGGCTAGGGGAGCCCTAGCCTTAGCCTAAGCCGTGGGGTGCCCTAGACTAAGCCTAGGGGTGCCCCAGCCTAAACTTAGAAGTTCCCTATCCTAAGTCTAGGGGTGCCCTAGCCAAAGCCTAGGGGTTCCCTTGCCTTAGGTTGGGGTGCCCTAGCCTTAGCCTAAGCCTACGGGTGCCCTAGCTTAAGTCTAGGGGTGCCCTAGCCTAAGCCTAGGGGTGCCCTAACCTTAGGCTAGGGGAGCCCTAGCCTTAGCCTAAGCCTAGGGGTGCCCTAGCCTAAGACTAGAGTTGCCCTAGCCTTAGGCTAGGGTAGCCCTAGCCTTAGCCTAAGCCTAGAGGTGCCCTAGCCTCAGCTTAGGGGTACCCTAGCCTCAGCCTTGGTGTGCCCTAGTCTAAGCCTAGGGGTGCCCTAGCCTAAGTATAGGGGTGACCTAGCCTAAGCCTAAGCCTAGGGGTGCCCTAGCCTAAGACTAGGGGTGCCCAACCTAAGCCTAGGAGTGCCCTAGCCTTAGGCTAGGAGAGCCCTAGCCTTAGCCTAAGCCTAGGGGTGCCCTAGCCAAAGCCTTGGGGTTCCTTAGCCTAAGCCTAGAGGTGCCCTAGTCTTAGGCTAGGGGAGCCCTAACCTTCGCGTAAGCCTAGGGTTGCCTTTGCGTAAGCCTTGGGGTGCCCTAGAATAAGCCTAGGGGTGCCCTAGCCTTAGGCTAGGCGAGCCTAGCACTAGCCTAAGCCTAGGGGTGCCCTAGCCTAAATCTAGGGGTGCCCCAGCCTAAGCCTACGGGTGCCCTAGCCTAAGCCTAGGATTGCCCTAGGCTTAGGCTAGGGGATCCCTAGACTTAGCCGAAGCCTAGGGGTGCCCTAGCTTAAGCCTAGGGTTGCTCTAGCCTAAGCCTAGGGGTGCCCTAGCCAAAGCCTAGGGGTGTCGTAGCCTTAGGTTAGGGGAGCTTTAGCCTTAGCCTAAGCCTAGGGGTGCCCTAGCCTAAGCCTAGGGGTGCCCTACCTAAGCTTAGAAGTTCCCTATCCTAAGCCTAGGGGTTCCCTAGCCAAAGCCTAGGGGTGCCCTAGCCTAAGCCTAGGGGTGCCCTAGCCTTAGGCTAGGGTAGCCCTAGCCTTAGCCTAAGCCCAGGGGTGCCCTAGCCTCTGCTTAGGAGTGCCCTAGCCTCAGCCTAGTGGTGCACTAGCCTAAGCCTAGGGGTACCCTAGGTTAAGCCTAGGGGTGCCCTAGCCTAAGCCTAGGGGTGCCCTAGCCTAAGCCTAGGGGTGCCCTAGCCTTAGGCTAGGGGAGCCCGTGCCTTAGCCTAAGTCTAGGGGTGCCCTAGCCTAAGCCTAGAGGTGCCCTAGCCTAAGCTTCGAAGTTCCCTATCCTAAGCCTAGGGGTTCCCTAGCCAAAGCCTAGGGGTGCCCTAGACTAAGCCTAGGGGTGCCCTAGCCTAAGCCTAGGGGTGCCCTAGCCTTAGGCTAGGGGAGCCCTAGCCTTAGCATAAGCCTAGGGGTGCCCAAGCCTAAGCCTAGGGGTGCCCTAGCCTAAGCTTCGAAGTTCCCTATCCTAAGCCTAGGGGTTCCCTAGCCAAAGCCTAGGGGTGCCTTTGCCTAAGCCTAGTGGTGCCCTAGCCTAAGAGTAGGGGTGCCTTTGTCTAAGCCTAGGGATGCCCTAGCCTAAGCCTTGGGGTGCCCTAGCCTAAGCCTAGGGGTGCCTTTGCCTAAGCCTAGTGGTGCCCTAGCCTAAGAGTAGGGGTGCCTTTGTCTAAGCCTAGGGGTACCCTAGCCTAAGCCTAGGGGTGCTCTAGCCTTAGGCTAGGGGAGCCTAGCCTTAGCCTAAGCCTAGGTGTGGCCTAGCCTAAGCCTACGGGTGCCCTAGCCTAATCCTAGGGGTGCCCTAGCCTAAGTCTAGGGGTGCCCTAGCCTGAGTCTAAGGGTGCCCTAGTCTGAGCCTACGGGTGCCCTAGCCTGAGACTAGGGGAGTCCTAACGTTAGTCTAGCCTAGGATTGCCTTAGCCTAAGCCTAGGGGTGCCATAGCCTGAGTCTACGGGTGCACTAGCCTGAGGCAAGGGCAGCCGCAGCCTTAGCCTAAGTCGAGGGGAGACCTAGCCTAAGCCTAGGGGAGCCCTAGCCTGAGCCTAGGGGTGCCCTAGCCTGAGGATAGGGGAGCCCTAGACTTAGCCTAAGCCTAGGATTGTCCTAGCCTAAGCTAACGGGTGGCCTAGCCTGAGTCTAGGGGTGCCCTTGTCTGAGGCTAGGGGAGCCGTTGCCTTAGCGTAAGTGTAGGGGTGCCCTAGCCTAAGCCTAGGGGTGCCCTAGCCTAAGCCTAGGGGTGCCCTAGCCTTAGTCTAGGGGTTCCCTAGCCTAAGCCTAGGGGTGCCCTAGCCTAAGCCTAGGTTAGCCCTAGCCTTAGCCTAAGCCTAGGGGTGCTCTAGCCTTAGGTTAGGGGAGCCCTAGCCTAAGCCTAAGGGTGCCCTAGCCTAAGCCTAGGGGTGCCCTAACCTAAGCTTAGGGGTGCCATAGCCTGAGTCTAGGGGTGCACTAGCCTGAGGCAAGGGGAGCCGCAGCCTTAGCCTAAGCCTAGGGGACCCCTAGCCTAAGCCTAGGGGTGCCCTAGCCTAAGCCTTGGGGTGTCCTAGCCTTAAGCTAACGGGTGCCCTAGCCTGAGACTAAGGGTGCCGTTGCCTTAGCCTAAGTGTAGGGGTGCCCTAGCCTAAGACTAGGGGTGCCCTAGCCTAAGCCTAGGGGTGCCCTAGCCTTAGTCTAGGGGTTCCCTAGCCTAAGCCTAGGGGTGCCTTAGGCTAAGCCTAGGTTAGCCCTAGCTTTAGCCTAAGCCTAGGGGTGCCCTAGCCTAAGCCTTGGGATGGCCTACCTTAAGCCTAGGGGTGCCCTAGACTAAGCCTAGGGGTGCTCTAGCCTTAGGCTAGGGGAGCCCTAGCCTTAGCCTAAGCCTAGGGGTGCCCTAGCCTAAGCCTAGGGGTGCCCTAGCCTAAGCCTAGGGGTGCCCTAGCCTAAGCTTAGGGGTGCCATAGCCTGAGTCTAGGGGTGCACTATGAGGCTAGGGGAGCCGTAGCCTTAGCCTAACCCTAGGGGGGCCCTAGCTTAAGCCTAGGGGTGCCCTTGCCTAAGCCTAGGGGTGCCCTAGCCTAAGCCTAGAGGTGGCCTAGCCTTAGGCTAGGGGAGCCCTAGCCTTTTCCTAAGCCTAGGTGTGCCCTAGCCTAAGCCTCAGGGTGCCCTAGCCTGAGCCTAGGGGTGCCGTAGCCTTAGGCTAGGGGAGCCCAAGCCTTAGCCTAAGCCTTGAGGTGCCCTAGTCTAAGCCTAGGGGTGCCCTAGCCAAACCTAAGGGTGCCCTAGCCTAAACCTAGGGGTGCCCTAGCCTAAATCTAGGGGTGCCCTAGCCTTAGTGTAGGGGAGCCGTAGCCTGAGCCTACGGGTGCCCTAGCCTGAGGCTAGAGGAGCCCTAGCCTTAGTCTAGACTAGGATTGCCCTAGCCTAAGCCTAAGGTTGTCCTAGCCTAAGCCTAGGGGTGCCCTAGCCTAAGCCTAGGGGTGCCCTAGCCTTCGACCAGGGGAGCCCTAGCCTTAGCTTAAGCCTAGGGGCACCCTAGTCTAAATCTAGGGGTGCCATAGCCTAAGCTTAGGGGTGCCCTAGCCTTAGGCAATGGGAGCCCTAGCCTTAGTCTAAGCCTAGGGGTGCCTTATGCTTAGGCTAGGGGAGTCCTCGCCTTAGCCGAAGCCTAGGGGTGCCCGAGCCTAAACCTAGGGGTGCCCTAGCCTAAGCCTAGGGGTGCCCTAGCCCAAGCCTAGGGATGCCCTAGCGTTAGGCTAGAGGAGCCCTAGTCTTAGCCTAAGCCTAGGGGTGCCCTAGCCTAAATCTAGGGGTGCCCTAGCCTAAGCTTAGGGGTGCCCTAGCCTTAGGCAATGGGAGTCCTAGCCTTAGTCTAAGCCTAGGGGTGCCTTATGCTTAGGCTAGGGGAGTCCTCGCCTTAGCCGAAGCCTAGGGGTGCCCGAGCCTAAACCTAGGGGTGCCCTAGCCTAAGCCTAGGGGTGCCCTAGCCCAAGCCTAGGGATGCCCTAGCGTTAGGCTAGAGGAGCCCTAGTCTTAGCCTAAGCCTAGGGGTGCCCTAGCCTAAGCCTAGGGGTGCCCTAGTCTAAGTCTAGGGGTGCCTAGCCTAAGCCTAGCGGTGCCCTAGCCTTAGGCTAGGGGAGCCCTAGACTTAGCCTAAACCTAGGTGTGCCCCATACTAAGCCTTGGGGTGCCCTAGCCTACGTCTAGGGGTGCCCTAGCCTAAGCATAGTGGTGCCCTAACCTAAGCCTAGGGGTTCCATACCTAAGCCTAGGGGTACCCTAGCCTAAGCCTAGGGAAGCCCTAGCCTAAGCCTAGGGAAGCCCTAGCCTTAGCCTAAGCCTAGGGGTGCCCTAGCCTAATCCTACGGGTGCCCTAGCCTAAACCTAAGGGTGCCTTAACCTAAGCCTAGGGGTGCCCTAGCCTTAGGCTAGGGGAGCCTAGCCTTAGCCTAAGCCTAGGGGTGCCCTAGCCTAAGCCTAGTGGTTTCCTAGCCTAACCCTAGGGGTGCCCTAGCCTTAGACTAGGGGAGCCCAAGCCTTAGCCTAAGCCTAGGGGTGCCCTAGCCTAAGCGTAGGGATGCCCTAGCCTAAGCCTAGGAGTATCCTAGCCTAAGCCTAGGGGTGCCCTAGCCTTAGGCTCTGGGAGCCTTAGCCTTAGCCTAATCCTAGGGGTGCTGTAGCCTAAGCCTAGGGGTGCCCTAGCTCAAGCCTATGGGTGCCCTAGCCTTAGGCTAGGGAAGCCCTAGCCTTAGCCTAAGCCTAGGGGTGCACTAGCCTAAGCCTAGGGGTGCCCTAGCCCAAGCCTATGGGTGCCCTAGCCTAAGCCTAGTGGTGTATTACCTTAAGCCTAGGGGTGCCCTAGATTAAGCCTACGGGTGCCCTAGCCTAAGCCTAGGGGTGCCCTAGTCTAATCCTAAGGGTGCCCTAGCCTTAGACTAGGGGAGCCCAAGCCTTAGCCTAATCCTAGGGGTGCTGTAGCCTAAGCCTAGGGGTGCCCTAGCCCAAGCCTATGGGTGCCCTAGCCTTAAGCTAGGGGAGCCCTAGACTTAGCCTAAGCCTAGGGCTGCCCTAGCCTAAGCTTAGGGTGCCCTAGCCTAAGCCTAGGGCTGCCCTAGCCTAAGCCTAGGAGTGCCCTAGCCTAAGCCTACGGGTGCCCTAGCCTTAGGCTAGGGGAGCCTTAGCCTTAGCCTAAACCAGGGGTGCCCTAGCCAAAGCCTAGGGGTGCCCTAGCCTTAGGCTAGGGGAGCCCTAGCCTTAGCCTAAGCCTAGGGGTGCCCTAGCCTAAGCCTAGGGCTGCCCTAGCCTAAGCCTAGGGGTGCCCTAGCCTAAGCCTAGGGGTGCGCTAGCCAAAGCCAAGGGGTGCCCTAGCCTAAGCGTAGAGGTGCCCTAGCCTTAGGCTAGGGGAGCCCTAACCTTAGCGTAAGCCTAGGGGTGCCTTAGCCTAAGCCTTGGGTTGCCCTAGCCTAAGCCTAGGGGTGCCCTAGCCTAAGCCTAGGGGTGCCCTAGCTTAAACCTAAGCCTAGGGGTGCCCTAGCCTAAGTCTAGGGGTGCCCTAGCCTAAGCTTACGGGTGCCCTTGCCTAAGCCTAGGAGTGCCCTAGCCTTAGGCTATGGGATCCCGAACCTTAGCCTAAGCCTAGGGGTGCCCTAACCTAAGCCTAGGGGTGCCCTAGCCTAAGCCTAGGGGAGCCCTAGCCTTAGGCTAGGGGAGCCCTAGTCTTAACCTAAGCCTAGGGGTGCCCTAGCCTAAGCCTAGTGGTGTCCTAGCCTAAGCCTAGGGGTGGCCTAGATTAAGCCTAGGGGTGCCCTAGCCTAAGCCTAGGGGTGCCCTAGTCTAAACCTAAGGGTGCCCTAGCCTTAGACTAGGGGAGCCCAAGCCTCAGCCTAAGCCTAGGAGTGACCTAGCCTAACCTATGGGTGCCCTAGCCTAAGTCTAGGAGTGTCCTAGCCTAAGCCTAGGGGTGCCCTAGCCTTAGGCTCGGGGAGCCCTAGCCTTAGCCTAATCCTAGGGGTGCCGTAGCCTAAGTCTAGGGGTGTCCTACCACAAGCCTATGGGTGCCCTAGCCTTAGGTTAGGGGAGCCCTAGACTTAGGCTAAGCCTAGGGCTGCCCTAGCCTAAGCCTAGGAGTGCCCTAGCCTAAGCCTAGGGGTGCCCTAGCCTTAGGCTAGGGGAGACCTAGCCTTAGCCTAAACCTAGGGGTGCCCTAGCCAAAGCCTAGTGGTGCCATAGCCTAAACCTAAGGGTGCTTTAGCCTTAGACTAGGGGAGCCCAAGCCTCAGCCTAAGCCTAGGAGTGCCCTAGTCTAAGCCTAGGGGTGCCCTAGCCTAAGCCTACGGGTGCCCTAGCCTAAGCTTAGGAGTGTCCTAGCCTAAGCCTAGGGGTGCCCTAGCCTTATGCTCGGGGAGCCCTAGCCTTAGCCTAATCCTAGGGGTGCCGTAGCCTAAGCCTAGGGGTGTCCTAACCCAAGCCTATGGGTGCCCTAGCTGTAGGCTAGGGGAGCCCTAGACTGAGCCTAAACTTAGGAGTACCCTAGCCTAAGCCTAGGAGTGCCCTACCCTTAGACTAGGGGAGCCCTAGCCTTAGCCTAAGCCTAGGAGTACCCTAGCCTAAGCCGAGGGGTGCCCTAGCCTAAGCCTAGGGGTGCCCTAGCAAAAGCCAAGGGGTGCCCTAGCCTAAGCGTAGAGGTGCCCTAGCCTTAGGCTAGGGGAGCCCTAACCTTAGCGTAAGCCTAGGGGTGCCTTAGCCTAAGCCTAGGGGTGCCCTAGCCTAAACCTAAGCTTAGGGGTGCCCTATCCTAAGTCTAGGGGTGCCCTAGCCTAAGTCTACGGGTGCCGTAGCCTAAGCCTAGGAGTACCGTAGCCTTAGGCTATGGGATCCCTAGCCTTAGCCTAAGCCTAGGGGTGCCCTAGCTTAAGCCTAGGGGTGCCCTAACCTAAGCCTAGGGGTGCCCTAGCCTAAGCCTAGGGGTGGCCTAGCCTTAGGCTAGGGGAGCCCTAGCCTTATCCTAAGCCGAGGGGTGCCCTAGACTAAGCCAAGGGGTGCCCTAGCCTAAACTTAGAAGTTCCCTATCCAAAGTCTAGGGGTGCCCTAGCCAAAGCTTAGGGGTTCCCTTGCCTTAGGCTAGGGGTGCCCTAGCCTTAGCCTAAGCCTACGGGTGCCCTAGCTTAAGTCTAGGGGTGCCCTAGCCTAAGCTTAGGGGTGCCCTAACCTTAGGCTAGGGGAGCCCTAGCCTTAGCCTAAGCCTAGGGGTGCCCTAGCCTAAGCCTAGAGTTGCCCTAGCCTTAGGCTTGGGTAGCCCTAGCCTTAGCCTAAGCCTAGAGGTGCCCTAGCCTCATTTTAGGGGTACCCTAGCCTCAGCCTTGGTGTGCCCTAGCCTAAGCCTAGGGGTGCCCTAACCTAAGTATAGGGGTGACCTAGCCTAAGCCTAGGGCTGCCCTAGCCTAAGCCTAGGAGTGCCCTAGCCTAAGCCTAGGGGTGCCCTAGCCTTAGGCTAGGGGAGACCTAGCCTTAGCCTAAGCCTAGGGGTGCCCTAGCCAAAGCCTAGGGGTGCCGAAGCCTAAGCCTAGGGGTGCCCTAGCCTTAGGCTAGGGGAGCCCTAGCCTTAGCCTAAGCCTAGGGGTGCCCTAGCTTAAGCCTAGGGGTGCCCTAGCCTAAGCCTAGGGCTGCCCTAGCCTAAGCCTGGGGGTGCCCTAGCCTAAGCCTAGGGCTGCCCTAGCCTAAGCCTAGGGGTGCCCTAGCCTTAGGCTAGGGGAGGCCTAACCTTATCGTAAGCCTAGGAGTGCCCTAGCCTTAGGCTATGGGATCCCTAGCCTTAGCCTAAGTCTAGGGGTGCCCTAGCTTAAGCCTAGGAGTGCCCTAACCTAAGCCTAGGGGTGCCCTAGCCTAAGCCTACGGGAGCCCTAGCCTTAGGCTAGGGGAGCCCTAGCCTTAACCTAAGCCTAGGGGTGCCCTAGCCTAAGCCTAGTGGTGCCATAGCCTAAACCTAAGGGTGCCTTAGCCTTAGACTAGGGAGCCCAAGCCTCAGCCTAAGCCTAGGAGTGCCCTAGTCTAAGCCTAGGGGTGCCCTAGCCTAAGTTTAGGAGTGTCCTAGCCTAAGCCTAGGGGTGCCCTAGCCTTAGGCTCGGGGAGCCCTAGCCTTAGCCTAATCCTAGGTGTGCCGTAGCCTAAGCCTAGGGGTGTCCTAGCCCAAGCCTATGGGTGCCCTAGCTGTAGGCTAGGGGAGCCCTAGACTGAGCCTAAGCCTAGGGCTACCCTAGCCTAAGCCTAGGGGTGCCCTAGCCTAAGCCTAGGGCTGCCCTAGCCTAAGCCTAGGAGTGCCCTACCCTTAGGCTTCGGGAGCCCTAGCCTTAGCCTAAGCCTAGGAGTACCCTAGCCTAAGCCAAGGGGTGCCCTATCCTAAGCCTAGGGGTGCCCTAGCCAAAGCCTAGGGGTGCCCTAGCCTAAGCGTAGAGGTGCCCTAGCCTTAGGCTAGGGGAGCCCTAACCTTAGCGTAAGCCTAGGGGTGCCTTAGCCTAAGCCTAGGGGTGCCCTAGCCTAAACCTAAGCTTAGGGGTGCCCTAGCCTAAGTCTAGGGGTGCCCTAGCCTAAGTCTACGGGTGCCGTAGCCTAAGCCTAGGAGTGCCCTAGCCTTAGGCTATGGGATCCCTAGCCTTAGCCTAAGCCTAGGGGTGCCCTAGCCTAAGCTTAGGGTGCCCTAGCCTAAGCCTAGGGCTGCCCTAGCCTAAGCCTAGGAGTAGCCTAGCCTAAGCCTACGGGTGCCCTAGCCTTAGGCTAGGGGAGCCCAAGCCTTAGCCTAAACCAGGGGTGCCCTAGCCAAAGCCTAGGGGTGCCCAAGCCTAAGCCTAGGGGTGCCCTAGCCTTAGGCTAGGGGAGCCCTAGCCTTAGCCTAAGCCTAGGGGTGCCCTAGCCTAAGCCTAGGGCTGCCCTAGCCTAAGCCTAGGGCTGCCCTAGCCTAAGTCTACGGGTGCCCTAGCCTAAGCCTAGGGCTGCACTAGCCTAAGCCTAGGGGTGCCCAGCCTAAGCCTAGGGGTGCGCTAGCCAAAGCCAAGGGGTGCCCTAGCCTAAGCGTAGAGGTGCCCTAGCCTTAGGCTAGGGGAGCCCTAACCTTAGCGTAAGCCTAGGGGTGCCTTAGCCTAAGCCTTGGGTTGCCCTAGCCTAAGCCTAGTGGTGCCCTAGCCTAAGCCTAGGGGTGCCCTAGCCTAAACCTAAGCCTAGGGGTGCCCTAGCCTTAGTCTAGGGGTGCCCTAGCCTAAGCTTACGGGTGCCCTTGCCTAAGCCTAGGAGTGCCCTAGCCTTAGGCTATGGGATCCCGAACCTTAGCCTAAGCCTAGGGGTGCCCTAGCTTAAGCCTAGGGGTGCCCTACCCTAAGCCTAGGGGTGCCCAAGCCTAAGCCTAGGGGAGCCCTAGCCTTAGGCTAGGGGAGCCCTAGCCTTAACCTAATCCTAGGGGTGCCCTAGCCTAAGCCTAGTGGTGTCCTAGCCTAAGCCTAGGGGTGGCCTAGATTAAGCCTAGGGGTGCCCTAGCCTAAGCCTAGGGGTGCCCTAGTCTAAACCTAAGGGTGCCCTAGCCTTAGACTAGGGGAGCCCAAGCCTCAGCCTAAGCCTAGCAGTGCCCTAGCCTAACCCATGGGTGCCCTAGCCTAAGTCTAGGAGTGTCCTAGCCTAAGCCTAGGGGTGCCCTAGCCTTAGGCTCGGGGAGCCCTAGCCTTAGCCTAATCCTAGGGGTGCCATAGCCTAAGTCTAGGGGTGTCCTAGCCCAAGCCTATGGGTGCCCTAGCCTTAGGTTAGGGGAGCCCTAGACTTAGGCTAAGCCTAGGGCTGCCCTAGCCTAAGCCTACGAGTGCCCTAGCCTAAGCCTAGGGGTGCCCTAGCTTAGGCTAGGGGAGACCTAGCCTTAGCCTAAACCTAGGGGTGCCCTAGCCAAAGCCTAGTGGTGCCATAGCCTAAACCTAAGGGTGCTTTAGCCTTAGACTAGGGGAGCCCAAGCCTCAGCCTAAGCCTAGGAGTGCCCTAGTCTAAGCCTAGGGGTGCCCTAGCCTAAGCCTACGGGTGCCCTAGCCTAAGCTTAGGAGTGTCCTAGCCTAAGCCTAGGGCTGCCCTAGCCTTATGCTCGGGGAGCCCTAGCCTTAGCCTAATCCTAGGGGTGCCGTAGCCTAAGCCTAGGGGTGTCCTAACCCAAGCCTATGGGTGCCCTAGCTGTAGGCTAGGGGAGCCCTAGACTGAGCCTAAGGCTAGGAGTATCCTAGCCTAAGCCTAGGAGTGCCCTACCCTTAGACTAGGGGAGCCCTAGCCTTAGCCTAAGCCTAGGAGTACCCTAGCCTAAGCCGAGGGGTGCCCTAGCCTAAGTCTAGGGGTGCCCTAGCCAAAGCCTAGGGGTGCCCTAGCCTAAGCGTAGAGGTGCCCTAGCCTTAGGCTAGGGGAGCCCTAACCTTAGCGTAAGCCTAGGGGTGCCTTAGCCTAAGCCTAGGGGTGCCCTAGCCTAAACCTAAGCTTAGGGGTGCCCTATCCTAAGTCTAGGGGTGCCCTAGCCTAAGTCTAAGGGTGCCGTAGCCTAAGCCTAGGAGTACCCTAGCCTTAGGCTATGGGATCCCTAGCCTTAGCCTAAGCCTAGGGGTGCCCTAGCTTAAGCCTAGGGGTGCCCTAACCTAAGCCTAGGGGTGCCCTAGCCTAAGCCTAGGGGTGCCCTAGCCTAAGCCTAGGGGTGGCCTAGCCTTAGGCTAGGGGAGCCCTAGCCTTATCCTAAGCCGAGGGGTGCCCTAGACTAAGCCTAGGGGTGCCCTAGCCTAAACTTAGAAGTTCCCTATCCTAAGTCTAGGGGTGCCCTAGCCAAAGCCTAGGGGTTCCCTTGCCTTAGGCTAGGGGTGCCCTAGCCTTAGCCTAAGCCTACGGGTGCCCTAGCTTAAGTCTAGGGGTGCCCTAGCCTAAGCCTAGGGGTGCCCTAACCTTAGGCTAGGGGAGACCTAGCCTTAGCCTAAGCCTAGGGGTGCCCTAGCCTAAGCCTAGAGTTGCCCTAGCCTTAGGCTTGGGTAGCCCTAGCCTTAGCCTAAGGCTAGAGGTGCCCAAGCCTCATTTTAGGGGTACCCTAGCCTCAGCCTTGGTGTGCCCTAGCCTAAGCCTAGGGGTGCCCTAGCCTAAGTATAGGGGTAACCTAGCCTAAGCCTAGGGCTGCCCTAGCCTAAGCCTAGGAGTGCCCTAGCCTAAGCCTAGGGGTGCCCTAGCCTTAGGCTAGGGGAGACCTAGCCTTAGCCTAAGCCTAGGGGTGCCCTAGCCAAAGCCTAGGGGTGCCGAAGCCTAAGCCTAGGGGTGCCCTAGCCTTAGGCTAGGGGAGCCCTAGCCTTAGCCTAAGCCTAGGGGTGCCCTAGCTTAAGCCTAGGGGTGCACTAGCCTAAGCCTAGGGCTGCCCTAGCCTAAGCCTAGGGGTGCCCTAGCCTAAGCCTAGGGCTGCCCTAGCCTAAGCCTAGGGGTGCCCTAGCCTTAGGCTAGGGGAGGCCTAACCTTATCGTAAGCCTAGGTGTGCCTTAGCCTAAGCCTTGGGTTGCCCTAGCCTAAGCCTAGGGGTGCCCTAGCGTAAGCCTAGGGGTGCTCTAGCCTAAACCTAAGCCTAGGGGTGCCCTAGCCTAAGTCTAGGGGTGCCCTAGCCTAAGCCTACGGGTGCCCTTGCCTAAGCCTAGGAGTGCCCTAGCCTTAGGCTATGGGATCCCTAGCCTTAGCCTAAGCCTAGGGGTGCCCTAGCCTAAGCCTAGGGGTGGCCTAGCCTTAGGCTAGGGGAGCCCTAGCCTTAGCCTAAGCCGAGGGGTGCCCTAGAATAAGTCTAGGGGTGCCCTAGCCCAAACTTAGAAGTTCCCTATCCTAAGTCTAGGGGTGCCCTAGCCTAAGCCTAGGGGTGCCCTAACCTTAGGCTAGGGGAGCCCTAGCCTTAGCCTAAGCCTAGGGGTGCCCTAGCCTAAGACTAGAGTTGCCCTAGCCTTAGGCTAGGGTAGCCCTAGCCTTAGCCTAAGCCTAGAGGTGCCCTAGCCTCAGCTTAGGGGTACCCTAGCCTCAGCCTTGGTGTGCCCTAGTCTAAGCCTAGGGGTGCCCTAGCCTAAGTATAGGGGTGACCTAGCCTAATCCTAAGCCTAGGGGTGCCCTAGCCTAAGACTAGGGGTGCCCAACCTAAGCCTAGGCGTGCCCTAGCCTTAGGCTAGGAGAGCCCTAGCCTTAGCCTAAGCCTAGGGGTGCCCTAGCCAAATCCTAGGGGTTCCCTAGCCTAAGCCTAGAGGTGCCCTAGTCTTAGGCTAGGGGAGCCCTAACCTTCGCGTAAGCCTAGGGTTGCCTTTGCGTAAGCCTTGGGGTGCCCTAGAATAAGCCTAGGGGTGCCCTAGCCTTAGGCTAGGCGAGCCTAGCACTAGCCTAAGCCTAGGGGTGCCCTAGCCTAAATCTAGGGGTGCCCCAGCCTAAGCCTACGGATGCCCTAGCCTAAGCCTAGGATTGCCCTAGGCTTAGGCTAGGGGATCCCTAGACTTAGCCAAAGCCTAGGGGTGCCCTAGCTTAAGCCTTGGGGTGCTCTAGCCTAAGCCAAGGGGTGCCCTAGCCAAAGCCTAGGGGTGTCCTAGCCTTAGGTTAGGGGAGCTTTAGCCTTAGCCTAAGCCTAGGGGTGCCCTAGCCAAAGCCTAGGGGTGCCCTAGGCTAAGCCTAGGGGTGCCCTAGCCGTAGGCTAGGGGAGCCCTAGCATTAGCCTAAGCCTAGGGGTGCCCTAGCCTAAGCCTAGGGGTGCCCTAGCCTTAGGCTAGGGTAGCCCTAGCCTTAGCCTAAGCCCAGGGAGGGCCCTAGCCTCTGCTTAGGGGTGCCCTAGCCTCAGCCTAGTTGTGCACTAGCCTAAGCCTAGGGGTGCCCTAGCTTAAGCCTTGTGGTGCCTTATCCTAAGCCTAGGGGTGACCTAGCCTTAGCCTAAGCTTAGGGGTGCCCTAGCCTAAGCCTAGTGGTGCCCTAGCCTAAAGCTATGGGTGCCCTAGCCTAAGACTAGGGGTGCCGTCGCCTAAGCCTAGGAGTCCCCTAGCCTTAGCCTAAGCCTAGGGGTGCCCTAGCCTAAGCCTATGGGTGCCTAACCCTAAGCCTAGGGGTGCCCTAGCCTTAGACTAGGGGAGCCCTAACCTTAGCCTAAGCCTAGGGTTGCCCGAGTCTAAGCCTAGGGGTGCCCTAGCCTAAGCCTAGGGGTGCCGTAGCCTTAGGCTAGGGGAACCCGAGCCTTAGCCTACGCCTAGGGGTGCCCTAGCCTAAGCCTAGGGGTGCCCTAGCCTAAGCCTCTGGGTACCCTATCCTAAGCCTAGGGGTGTCCTAGCCTGAGCCTACGGGTGCCCTAGCCTGAGGCTAGGGGAGCCCTATCCTTAGTCTAGCCTAGGATTGGCCTAGCCTAAGCCTAGAGGTGCCATAGCCTGAGTCTAGGGGTGCCCTAGCCTGAGGCTAGGGGAGCCGTAGCCTTAGCCTAAGCCTAGGGGTGCCCTAGCCTAAGCCTAGAGTTGCCCTAGCCTTAGGCTAGGGTAGCCCTACCCTTAGCCTAAGCCTAGAGGTGCCCTAGCCTCAGCTTAGGGGTACCCTAGCCTCAGCCTTGGTGTGCCCTAGCCTAAGGCTAGGGGTGCCCTAGCCTAAGTATAGGGGTGACCTAGCCTAAGCCTAAGCCTAAGGGTGCCCTAGCCTAAGACTAGGTGTGCCCAACCTAAGCCTAGGCGTTCCCTAGCCTTAGGCTAGGAGAGCCCTAGCCTTAGCCTAAGCCTAGGGGTGCCCTAGCCAAAGCCTAGGGGTTCCCTAGCCTAAGCCTAGAGGTGCCCTAGTCTTAGGCTAGGGGAGCCCTAACCTTCGCGTAAGCCTAGGGTTGCCTTTGCGTAAGCCTTGGGGTGCCCTAGAATAAGCCTAGGGGTGCCCTAGCCTTAGGCTAGGCGAGCCTAGCACTAGCCTAAGCCTAGGGGTGCCCTAGCCTAAATCTAGGGGTGCCCCAGCCTAAGCCTACGGGTGCCCTAGCCTAAGCCTAGGATTGCCCTAGGCTTAGGCTAGGGGATCCCTAGACTTAGCCGAAGCCTAGGGGTGCCCTAGCTTAAGCCTAGGGGTGCTCTAGCCTAAGGCTAGGGGTGCCCTAGCCAAAGCCTAGGGGTGTCCTAGCCTTAGGTTAGGGGAGCTTTAGCCTTAGCCTAAGCCTAGGGGTGCCCTAGCCTAAGCCTAGGGGTGCCCTACCTAAGCTTAGAAGTTCCCTATCCTATGCCTAGGGGTGCCCTAGCCAAAGCCTAGGGGTGCCCTAGGCTAAGCCTAGGGGTGCCCTAGCCTTAGGCTAGGGGAGCCCTAACCTTAGCCTAAGCCTACGGGTGCCCTAGCTTTAGCCTAGTGGTGGCCCAGCCTAAGCCTATGGGTGCCCTAGCCTTAGGCTAGGGGAGCCCTAGCATTAGCCTAAGCCTAGGGGTGCCTTAGCCTAAGCCCAGGGGTGCCCTAGCCTCTGCTTAGGGGTGCCCTAGCCTCAGCCTAGTGGTGCACTAGCCTAAGCCTGGGGTGCCCTAGCTTAAGCCTTGTGGTGCCTTATCCTAAGCCTAGGGGTGACCTAGCCTTAGCCTAAGCTTAGGGGTGCCCTAGCAGAAGCCTAGGGGTGCCCTAGCCTAAGGCTAGGGGTGCCCTAGCCTAAGACTAGGGGTGCCATCGCCTAAGCCTAGGAGTCCCCTAGCCTTAGCCTATGCCTAGGGGTACAATAGCCTTAGACTAGGGGAGCCCTAACCTTAGCCTAAGCCTAGGGTTGCCTGAGCCTAAGCCTAGAGTTGCCCTAGCCTAAGCCTACGGGTGCCCTAGCCTGAGGCTAGGGGAGCCCTAGCCTTAGTCTAGCCTAGGATTGGCCTAGCCTAAGCCTAGGGGTGCCATAGCCTGAGTCTAGGGGTGCCCTAGCCTGAGGCTAGGGGAGCCGTAACCTTAGCCTAAGCCTAGGGGTGCTCTAGCCTAAGCCTAGGGGTGCCCTAGCCTAAGCCTAGGGGTGCCCTAGCCTTAGGCTAGAGGAGCCCTAGACTTAGCCTAAGCCTAGGGATGCCCTAGCCTAAGCCTAGGGGTGCCCTAGCCTTAGGCTAGGGGAGCTTTATCCTTAGCCTAAGCCTAGGGGTGCCCTAGCCTAAGCCTAGGGGTGCCCTACCTAAGCTTAGAAGTTCCCTATCCTAAGCCTAGGGGTGCCTTAGCCAAAGCCTAGGGGTGCCCTATGCTAAGCCTAGGGGTGCCCTAGCCTTAAGCTAGGGTAGCCCTAGCCTTAGCCTAAGCCTACGGGTGCCCTAGCTTTAGCCTAGGGGTGCCCCAGCCTAAGCCTAGTGGTGCCCTAGCCTTAGGCTAGGGGAGCCCTAGCCTTAACCTAAGCCTAGGGGTGTCCTAGCCTAAGCCTAGGGGTGCCCTAGACTTAGGCTAGGGTAGCCCTAATTTTAGCCTAAGCCCAGGGGTGCCCTAGCCTTAGCTTAGGGGTGCTCTAGCCTTAGCCTAGGGGTGCCTTAGCCTAAGCATTGGGGTACCCTAGCCTAAGCCAAGGGGTGCCCTAGCCTTAGGCTAGGGGAGCCCTAGCCTTAACCTAAGCCTAGGGGTGCCCTAGCCTAAGCCTAGGGGTGCCTTAGCCTAAGCCTAGGGGTGCCGTAGCCTTAGCCTCGGGGTGCCTTAGCCTAAGCCTAGGGGTGCCGTAGCCTAAGCCTAGGAGTCCCCTAGCCTTAACCTAACCCTATGTGTGCCCTAGCCTAAGCCTATGGGTGCCCAAACCTAAGCCTAGGGGTGCCCTAGCCTTAGACTAGGGGAGCCCTAACCTTAGCCTAAGCCTAGGTGTGCCCGAGCCTAAGCCTAGGGGTGCCCTAGCCTAAGCCTAGGGGTGCCCTAGCCTTAGGCTAGGGGAGCCCTAGCCTTAGGCTAAGCCTAGGGGTGCCCTAGTCTAAATATAGGGGTGCCCTAGCCTAAGCCTACGGGTGCCCTAGCCCAAGCCTAGGATTGCCCTAGCCTTAGGCTAGGGGATCCCTAGCCTTAGCCTAAGCCTAGGGGGGCCCTAGCTTAAGCTTAGGGGTGCTCTAGCCTAAGCCTAGGGGTGCCCTAGCCAAAGCCTAGGGGTGCATTAGACTTAGGCTAGGGGAACCCTAGCCTTAACCTAAGCCTTGGTGTGCCCTAGCCTAAGCCTAGGGGCGCCCTAGCCTAAGCTTAGAAGTTCCCTATCCTAAGCCTATGGGTGCCCTGGACAAAGCCTATGGGTGCCCGAGCCTTAGGCTAGGGGAGCCCTAGCCTTAGCCTAAGCATACGGGTGCCCTACCTTAAGCCTACGGGTGCCCCAGCATAAGCCTAGGGGTGCCCTAGCCTTAGGCTAGGGGTTCCCTATCCTCTGCTTTGGGGTGCCCTAGCCTCAGCCTAGGTTTGCCCTAGCCTAAGCCTAGGGGTGCCCTAGCCTAAGCCTAGTGGTGCCTTATCCTAAGCCTAGGGGTTACCTAGACTAAGCCTAAGCCTAGGGGTGCCCTAGCCTAAGCCTAGGGGTGCCCTAGCCTAAGCCTAGCGGTGTCTTAGCCTAAGCCTAGGGGTGCCGTAGCCTAAGTGTAGGAGTCCCCTAGCCTTAACCTAACCCTAGGTGTGCCCTAGCCTAAGCCTAAGGGTGCCCTAGCCTAACCCTAGGGGTGCCCTAGCCTTAGGTTAGGGGTTCCCTAGCCTAAGCCTAGGGGTGCCCTAGCCTAAGCTTAGGGATGCCCTAGCCTTAGCCTAAGCATAGGGGTGCCCTAGCCTTAGTCTAAGCCTAGGGGTGCCCTAGCCTAAGCCTAGGGGTGCCCTAGCCTAAGCCTAGGGGTGCCCTAGCCTTAGGCTAGGGGAGCCCTTGCCTTAGCCTAAGGCTAGGGGTGCCCTAGCCTAAGCCTAGGGGTTCCTTAGCCTGAACCTAGGGGTGCCCTAGCCTGAGCCTACAGGTGCCATAGCCTGATGCTAGGGGAGCCCTAACATTTTCCTAAGCCTAGGGGTGCCCTAGCCTAAGCCTAGGGGTGCCATATCCTGAGCCTAGGGGGGCCCTAGGTTAAGCCTAAGGGTGCCCTAGCCTAAGCCTAGGGATGCCCTGGCTTAAGCCTAGGGGTGCCCTGGCCTAAGCCTAGGGGTGCCCTGCCCTAAGCCTGGGGGAGCCCTAGCCTAAGCCTAGGGGTGCCCTAGCCTAAGCCTAGGGGTGCCCTAGCCTAAGCCTAGGGGTGCCCTAACCTTAGGCTAGGGGAGCCCTAGCCTTAACCTAAGCCTAGGGGTGCCCTAGCCTTAGCCTAGGGGTGACCTAGCCTGAGGCTAGGGAAGCCCTAGCCTGAGCCTAAGCCTAGGGGTGCCCTAGCCTAAACCTAGGGGTGCCCTAGCCTTAGGCTAGGGGAGCCCTAGCCTTAGCCTAAGCATACGGATGCACTACCTTAAGCCTAGGGGTGCCCCAGCCTAAGTATAGGGGTACCCTAGCCTTAGGCTAGGGGAGCCCTAGCCTTAACCTAAGCCTAGGGGTGCCCTAGCCTAAGCCTAGGGGTGCCCTAGCCTAAGCCTAGGGGTGCCCTAGCCTTAGGCTTGGGGAGCCCTAGCCTTAACCTAAGCCTATGGGTGCCCTAGCCGAAGCCTAGGCGTGCCCTAGCCTAAGCCTAGGGTGCTCTAGCCTTAGGCTAGGGGAGCCCTAGCCTTAGCCTAAGCCTAGGGGTGCCCTAGCCTGAGGCTATGGGAGCCCTAGCCTGAGGATAAGGGAGCCCTAGCGTTAGTCTAGCCTAGGAATACCCTAGCCTAAGCATAGGGGTGCTCTAGCCTTAGGCTAGGGGAGCCCTAGCCTTAGCCTAAGCCTATGGGTGCCCTAGCCTAAGCCTAGGGGTGCCCTAGCCTGAGCTTTGGGGTGCCGTAGCCTTAGCATAAGCCTAGGGTTGCCCTAGTCTAAACCTAGGGGTGCCCTAGCCTGAGCCTAGGGGTGCCCTAGCCTGAGGCAAGGGAAGCCCTAGCCTTAGCCTAATCCTAGGGGTGCCCTAGCCTAAGCCTAGGGGTGACCTAGCCTAAGCCTAGGGGTGCCCTAGCCTAAACCTCAAGGTGCCCTAGCCTAAGCCTAGGGGTGCCCTAGCCTAAGCCTAGGGTTGCCCTAGCCTTAGGCTAGGGGAGCCCTAGACTTAGCCTAAGCCTAGGGGTGCCCTAGCCTACGCCTAGGGGTGCCCTACCTAAGCCTAGGGGTGCCCTAGCCTGAGGCTATGGGAGCCCTAGCCTCAGGATAAGGGAGCCATAGCGTTAGTCTAGCCTAGGATTACCCTAGCCTAAGCATAGGGGTGCTCTAGCCTTAGGCTCGGGGAGCCCTAGCCTTAGCCTAAGCCTTTGGGTGCCCTAGCCTAAGCCTAGGGGTGCCCTAGCCTGAGCTTTGGGGAGCCGTAGCCTTAGCATAAGCCTAGGGGTGCCCTAGTCTAAACCTAGGGGTGCCCTACCTGAGCCTAGGGGTGCCCTAGCCTAAGCTTAGGGGTGCCATAGGCTGAGTCTAGGAGTGCCCTAGCCTGAGGCTAGGGGAGCCGTACCTTTAGCCTAAGCCTAGGGGTGCCTTAGCCTAAGCCTAGGGGTGCCCTAGCCTGAGCCTAGGGGTGCCCTAGCCTTAGGTTAGGGGAGCCCTAGCCTTAGCCTAAGCCTAGGGGTGCCCTAGCCTTAGTCTAAGCCTAGGGGTGCCCTAGCCTAAGCCTATGGGTGCCCTAGCCTAAACCTAGGTGTGCCCTAGCCTTAGGCTAGGGGAGCCCTAGCCATAGCCTAAGCCTAGGGGTGCCCTAGCCTAAGCCTAGGGGTGCCCTAGCCTTAGGCTAGGGGAGCCCAATCCTTAGCATAAGCCTAGGGGTGCCCTAGCCTAAGCCTAGGGGTGCCCTAGCCTTATCCTAAGTCTAGGCGTGCCCTAGCCTAAGCCTAGGGGTGCCCTAGCCTGAGCCTACGGGTGCCCTAGCCTGAGCCTATGGGTGCCCTAGGTTAAGCCTAGGGGTGCCCTAGCCTAAGCCTAGGGATGCCCTGGCCTAAGCCTAGGGGTGCCCTGGCCTAAGCCTAGGGGTGCCCTGGCCTAAGTCTAGGGGTGCCCTGCACTAAGCCTGGGGGAGCCCTAGCCTAAGCCTAGGGGTGCCCTAGCCTAAGCCTAGGGGTGCCCTAGCCTGAGCCTACGGGTGCCCTAGCTTTAGGCTAGGGCAGCCCTAGCCTTAGTGTAGCCTAGGATTGCCCTAGCCTAAACCTAGGGGTGCCATAGCCTGAGCCTAGGGGTGCCCTAGGTTAAGCCTAGGGGTGCCCTAGCCTAAGCCTAGGGATGCCCTGGCCTAAGCCTAGGGGTGCCCTGGCCCAAGCCTAGGGGTGCCCTGGCCTAAGCCTAGGGGTGCCCTGCCCTAAGCCTGGGGGAGCCCTAGCCTAAGCCTAGGGGTGCCCTAGCCTAAGCCTAGGGGTGCCCTAGCCTAAGCCTAGGGGTGCCCTAGCCTAAGCCTAGGGGTGCCCTAACCTTATGCTAGGGGAGCCCTAGCCTTAACCTAAGCCTAGGGGTGCCCTAGCCTAAGCCTATGGGTGACCTAGCCTGAGGCTAGGGAAGCCCTAGCCTTAGACTAAGCCTAGGGGAGCCCTAGTCTTATCCTAAGTCTAGGGGTGCCCTAGCCTGAGCCTAGGGTGCCCTAGCCTTAGGCTAGGGGAGCCCTAGCCTTAGCCTAAGCCTAGGGGTGCCCTAGCCTTAGCCTAAGCCTAGGGGTGCCCTAGCCTAAGTCTAGGGGTGCCCTAGCATAAGCCTAGGGGTGCCAAGCCTTAGGCTAGGGGAGCCCTAGCCTTAGCCTAAGCCTAGGGGTGCCCTAACCTAAGCCTAGGGGTACCCTAGCCTAAGCTTAGGGCTGCCCTAGCCTTAGGCTAGGGGAGCCCTAGCCTTAGCCTAAGCCTAGGGGTGCCCTAGCCTTAGTCTAAGCCTAGGGGTGCCCTAGCCTAAGCCTAGGGGTGCCCTAGCTTTAGGCTAGGGGAGCCCTAGCCTTAGCCTAAGCCTAGGGGTGCCCTAGCCTAAGCCTAGGGGTGCCCTAGCCTAAGCCTATGGGTGCCGTAGCCTTAGGTTAGGGGAGCCCTAGCCATAGCCTAAGCCAAGGGGTGCCCTAGCCTAAGCCTAGGGGTGCCATAGCCTGAGCCTAGGGGTGCCCTAGCCTAAGCCTAGGGGTGCCCTAGCCCAAGCCTAGGGGTGCCCTAGCCTAAGCCTAGTTGTGCCTTAGCCTAAGCCAAGGGGTGACCTAGCCTTATCCTAAGCCTAGGGGTGCCCTATGCTCAGGCTCGGGGTGCCCTAGCCTAAGCCTAGGAGTGCCCTAGCCTAAGCCTAGGGGTGCCCTAGCCTTAGGCTAGGGGAGCCCTAGCCTTAGCCTAAGCCTAGGGATGCCCTAGCCTAAGCCTAGGGGTGCCCTAACCTAAGCCTAGGGGTGCCCTAGCCTAAGCTTAGGGGTGCCCTAGGCTTAGGTTAGGGGAGCCCTAGCCTTAACCTAAGTCTAGGGGTGCCCTAGCCTTAGGCTAGGGGAGCCCTAGCCTTATCCTAAGTCTAGGGGTGCCCTAGCCTAAGCTTAGGTGTGCCCTAGCCTGAGCCTAAGGGTGCCCTAACCTGAGCCTATGGGTGCCCTAGCCTGAGGCTAGGGGAGCCCTAGCCTTAGTCTAGCCTAGGATTGCCCTAGCCTAAGCCTAGGGGTTGCCGTAGCCTGAGGCTAGGGGAGCCGTACCCTTAGGACTAAGCCTAGGGGTGCCTTAGCCTAAGCCTAGGGGTTCCCTAGCCTTAAGTTAGGGGAGCCCTAGCCTTAGCCTAAGCCTAGTGGTGCCCTACCCTTAGCCTAAGCCTAGGGGTGCCCTAGCCTAAGCCTATGGGTGCCCTAGCCTAAGCCTAGGTGTGCCCTAGCCTTAGGCTAGGGGAGCCCTAGCCTTAGCCTAAACCTAGGGGTGCCCTAGCCTAAGCCTAGGGGTGCCCTAGCCTTAGGGTAGGGGAGCCCAATCCTTAGCATAAGCCTAGGGGTGCCCTAGCCTAAGCCTAGGGGTGCCCTAGCCTTAGGCTAGGGTAGCCCTAGCCTCAGCCTCGGTCTAGGGGTGCACTAGCCTCAGCTTAGGGGTGCCCTAGCCTCAGCCTAGGGGTGCCCTAGCCTAAGCCTAGGGGTGCCGTAGCCTAAGCCTAGGGGTTTCTTAGCCTAAGCCTAGGGGTGCCCTAGCCTGAGCCTACGGGTGCCCTAGCCTGAGGCTAGGGGAGCCCTAGCCTTAATCTAGCCTAGGATTGCCCCAGCCTAGCCTAGGGGTGCCATAGCCGGAGTTTAGGGGTGCCCTAACCTGAGGCTAGTGGAGCCGTAGCCTTAGTCTAAGCCTAGGGGTGCCCTAGCCTAAGCCTAAGGGTGCCCTAGCCTAAGCCTAGGGGTACCCTAGCCTAAACCTAGGGGTGACCTAGCCAAAGCCTAGGGGTTCCCTAGCCTAAGCCTAGGGGTGCCCAAGCCTTAGGTTAGGGGAGCCCTAGCCTTATCCTAAGTCTAGGGGTGCCTTAGCCTAAGCCTAGGGGTGCCCTAGCCTCAGCCTAGGGGTGCCCTAGCTGAGCCTATGGGTGCCCTAGCCTGAGGCTTGAGGACCCCTAGCGTTAGTCTAGCCTAGGATTGTCCTAGCCTAAGCCTAGGCGTGCCATAGCCTGAATCTAGGGGTGCCCTAACCTGAGGCTAGGGGAGCTGTAGCATTAGCCTAAGCCTAGGGGTGCCCTATCCTAAGCCTAGGGGTGCCCTAGCCTGAGCCTAGGGGTGCCCTAGCCTTAGGCTAGGGGAGCCCTAGCCTTAGCCTAAGCCTAGGGGTGCCCTATCCTTAGCATAAGCCTAGGGGTGCCCTAGCCTAAGTCTAGGAGTGCCCTAGCATAAGCCTAGGGGTGCCCTAGCCTAAGCCTAGGGGTGCCCATCCTAAGCCTAGGGGTGCCCTAGCCTAAGCCTAGGGGTGCCCTAGCCTAAGCCTAGGGGTGCCCTAGCCGAAGCCTCGGGGTGCCCTAGCCTTAGGCTATGGGTGCCCTAGCCTTAGGCTAGGGTAGCCCTAGCCTTATCCTAAGCCTAGGGGTTCCCTAGCCTCAGCTTAGGGGTGCCCTATCCTCAGCCTAGGGGTGCCCTAACCTAAGCCTAGGGGTGCACTAGCCTAAGCCTAGGGGTGCCCTAGCCTAAGCCTAGTTGTGCCTTAGCCTAAGCCTAGGGGTGACCTACCCTTAGCCTAAGCCTAGGGGTGCCCTATCCTTAGGCTAGGGGTGCCCTAGCCTAAGCCTAGGGGTGCCCTAGCCTAAGCCTAGGGGTGCCCTAGCCTTAGGCTAGGGGAGCCCTAGCCTTAGCCTAAGCCTAGGGGTGTCCTAGCCTAAGCCTAGGGGTGCCCTAGCCTAAGCCTAGGGGTGCCCTAGCCTAAGCCTAGGGGTGCCCTAGCCTTAGGCTAGGGGAGCCCTAGCTTTATCCTAAGTCTAGGGGTGCCCTAGCCTAAGCCTAGGTGTGCCATAGCCTGAGATTAAGGGTGCCCTAGACTGAGGCTAGGGGAGCCGTACCCTTAGCCTAAGCCTAGGCTTGCCTTAGCCTAAGCCTAGGGGTGCCCTAGCCTGAGCCTAGGGGTGCCCTAGCCTTAGGTTAGGGGAGCCCTAGCCTTAGCCTAAGCCTAGGGGTGCCCTAGCCTTAGCCTAAGCCTAGGATTGCCCTAGCCTAAGCCTAGGCGAGCCCTAGCATGAGGCTAGGGGAGCCGTACCCTTAGCCTAAGCCTAGGGGTGCCTTAGCCTAAGCCTAGGGGTGCCCTAGCCTGAGCCTAGGGGTGCCCTATCCTAAGCCTAGGGGTGCCCTAGCCTAGGCTAGGGGAGCCCTAGCCTTAGCCTAAGCTTAGGGGTGCCCTAGCCTAAGCCTAGGGGTGCCCTAGCCTTAGGTTAGGGGAGCCCTAGCCTTAGCCTAAGCCTAGGGGTGCCCTAGCCTTAGCCTAAGGGTAGAGGTGCCCTAGCCTAAGCCTATGGGTGCCCTAGCCTAAGCCTAGGGGTGCCATAGCCTTAGGCTAGGGGAGCCCTAGCCTTAGCCTAAGCCTAGGGGTGCCCTAGCCTAAGCCTAGGGGTGCCCTAGCCTAAGCCTAGAGGTGCCCTAGCCTAAGCCTAGGGGTGCCCTAGCCTAAGCCTAGGGGTGCCCTAGCCTAAGCCTAAGGGTGCCCTATCCTAAGCCTAGGGGTGCCCTAGCCTTAGCCTAGGGGTGCCCTAGCCTTAGGCTAGGGTAGCCCTAGCCTTATCCTAAGACTAGGGGTTCCCTAGCCTCAGCTTAGGGGTGCCCTATCCTCAGCCTAGGGGTGCCCTAACCTAAGCCTAGGGGTGCCCTAGCCTAAGGCTATGGGTACCCTAGCCTAAACCTAGGGGTCACCTAGCCAAAGCCTAGGGGTTCCCTAGCCTAAGCCTAGGGGTGCCCTAGCCTTAGGCTAGGGGAGCCCTAGCCTTATCCTAAGTCTAGGCGTGCCCTAGCCTAAGCCTAGGGGTGCCCTAGCCTGAGCCTAGGCGTGCCCTAGCCTTAGGCTAGGGGAGCCCAATCCTTAGCATAAGCCTAGGGGTGCCCTAGCCTAAGCCTAGGGGTGCCCTAGCCTTATCCTAAGTCTAGGCTTGCCCTAGCCTAAGCCTAGGGGTGCCCTAGCCTGAGCCTACGGGTGCCCTAGCCTGAGCCTATGGGTGCCCTAGGTTAAGCTTAGGGGTGCCCTAGCCTAAGCCTAGGGATGCCCTGGCCTAAGCCTAGGGGTGCCCTGGCCTAAGCCTAGGGGTGCCCTGGCCTAAGTCTAGGGGTGCCCTGCACTAAGCCTGGGGGAGCCCTAGCCTAAGCCTAGGGGTGCCCTAGCCTAAGCCTAGGGGTGCCCTAGCCTGAGCCTACGGGTGCCCTAGCTTTAGGCTAGGGCAGCCCTAGCCTTAGTCTAGCCTAGGATTGCCCTAGCCTAAACCTAGGGGTGCCATAGCCTGAGCCTAGGGGTGCCCTAGGTTAAGCCTAGGGGTGCCCTAGCCTAAGCCTAGGGATGCCCTGGCCTAAGCCTAGGGGTGCCCTGGCCTTAGCCTAGGGGTGCCCTGGCCTAAGCCTAGGGGTGCCCTGCCCTAAGCCTGGGGGAGCCCTAGCCTAAGCCTAGGGGTGCCCTAGCCTAAGCCTAGGGGTGCCCTAGCCTAAGCCTAGGGGTGCCCTAGCCTAAGCCTAGGGGTGCCCTAACCTTATGCTAGGGGAGCCCTAGCCTTAACCTAAGCCTAGGGGTGCCCTAGCCTAAGCCTATGGGTGACCTAGCCTGAGGCTAGGGAAGCCCTAGCCTTAGACTAAGCCTAGGGGAGCCCTAGTCTTATCCTAAGTCTAGGGGTGCCCTAGGCTAAGCTTAGGGGTGCCCTAGCCTGAGCCTAGGGGTGCCCTAGCCAGAGCCTAGGCGTGCCATAGCCTGAGGCTAGGGGAGCCGTAGCATTAGCCTAAGCCTAGCGGTGCCCTACCCTAAGCCTAGGGGTGCCCTAGCCTGAGCCTAGGGTGCCCTAGCCTTAGGCTAGGGGAGCCCTAGCCTTAGCCTAAGCCTAGGGGTGCCCTAGCCTTAGCCTAAGCCTAGGGTTGCCCTAGCCTAAGTCTAGGGGTGCCCTAGCATAAGCCTAGGGGTGCCAAGCCTTAGGCTAGGGGAGCCCTAGCCTTAGCCTAAGCCTAGGGGTGCCCTAACCTAAGCCTAGGGGTACCCTAGCATAAGCTTAGGGCTGCCCTAGCCTTAGGCTAGGGGAGCCCTAGCCTTAGCCTAAGCCTAGGGTGCCCTAGCCTTAGTCTAAGCCTAGGGGTGCCCTAGCCTAAGCCTAGGGGTGCCCTAGCCTTAGGCTAGGGGAGCCCTAGCCTTAGCCTAAGCCTAGGGGTGCCCTAGCCTAAGCCTAGGGGTGCCCTAGCCTAAGCCTATGGGTGCCCTAGCCTTAGGTTAGGGGAGCCCTAGCCATAGCCTAAGCCAAGGGGTGCCCTAGCCTAAGCCTAGGGGTGCCCTAGCCCAAGCCTAGGGGTGCCCTAGCCTAAGCCTAGTTGTGCCTTAGCCTAAGCCTAGGGGTGACCTAGCCTTATCCTAAGCCTAGGGGTGCCCTATGCTCAGGCTAGGGGTGCCCTAGCCTAAGCCTAGGAGTGCCCTAGCCTAAGCCTAGGGGTGCCCTAGCCTTAGGCTAGGGGAGCCCTAGCCTTAGCATAAGCCTAGGGATGCCCTAGCCTAAGCCTAGGGGTGCCCTAACCTAAGCCTAGGGGTGCCCTAGCCTAAGCTTAGGGGTGCCCTAGGCTTAGGTTAGGGGAGCCCTAGCCTTAACCTAAGTCTAGGGGTGCCCTAGCCTTAGGCTAGGGGAGCCCTAGCCTTATCCTAAGTCTAGGGGTGCCCTAGCCTAAGCTTAGGTGTGCCCTAGCCTGAGCCTAAGGGTGCCCTAACCTGAGCCTATGGGTGCCCTAGCCTGAGGCTAGGGGAGCCCTAGCCTTAGTCTAGCCTAGGATTGCCCTAGCCTAAGCCTAGGGGTTGCCGTAGCCTGAGGCTAGGGGAGCCGTACCCTTAGACTAAGCCTAGGGGTGCCTTAGCCTAAGCCTAGGGGTGCCCTAGCCTGAACCTAGGGGTGCCCTAGCCTAAGCCTAGGGGTGCCCTAGCCTTAGGTTAGGGGAGCCCTAGCCTTAGCCTAAGCCTAGGGGTGCCCTAGCCTTAGCCTAAGCCTAGGGGTGCCCTAGCCTAAGCCTAGGGGTGCCCTAGCCTTAGGCTAGGGGAGCCCAATCCTTAGCCTAAGCTTAGGGGTGCCCTAGCCTAAGCCTAGGGGTTCCCTAGCCTTAAGTTAGGGGAGCCCTAGCCTTAGCCTAAGCCTAGGGGTGCCCTACCCTTAGCCTAAGCCTAGGGGTGCCCTAGCCTAAGCCTATGGGTGCCCTAGCCTAAGCCTAGGTGTGCCCTAGCCTTAGGCTAGGGGAGCCCTAGCCTTAGCCTAAACCTAGGGGTGCCCTAGCCTAAGCCTAGGGGTGCCCTAGCCTTAGGGTAGGGGAGCCCAATCCTTAGCATAAGCCTAGGGGTGCCCTAGCCTAAGCCTAGGGGTGCCCTAGCCTTAGGCTAGGGTAGCCCTAGCCTCAGCCTCGGTCTAGGGGTGCACTAGCCTCAGCTTAGGGGTGCCCTAGCCTCAGCCTAGGGGTGCCCTAGCCTAAGCCTAGGGGTGCCGTAGCCTAAGCCTAGGGGTTTCTTAGCCTAAGCCTAGGGGTGCCCTAGCCTGAGCCTACGGGTGCCCTAGCCTGAGGCTAGGGGAGCCCTAGCCTTAATCTAGCCTAGGATTGCCCCAGCCTAGCCTAGGGGTGCCATAGCCGGAGTTTAGGGGTGCCCTAACCTGAGGCTAGTGGAGCCGTAGCCTTAGTCTAAGCCTAGGGGTGCCCTAGCCTAAGCCTAAGGGTGCCCTAGCCTAAGCCTAGGGGTACCCTAGCCTAAACCTAGGGGTGACCTAGCCAAAGCCTAGGGGTTCCCTAGCCTAAGCCTAGGGGTGCCCAAGCCTTAGGTTAGGGGAGCCCTAGCCTTATCCTAAGTCTAGGGGTGCCTTAGCCTAAGCCTAGGGGTGCCCTAGCCTCAGCCTAGGGGTGCCCTAGCTGAGCTTATGGGTGCCCTAGCCTGAGGCTTGAGGACCCCTAGCGTTAGTCTAGCCTAGGATTGTCCTAGCCTAAGCCTAGGCGTGCCATAGCCTGAATCTAGGGGTGCCCTAGCCTGAGGCTAGGGGAGCTGTAGCATTAGCCTAAGCCTAGGGGTGCCCTATCCTAAGCCTAGGGGTGCCCTAGCCTGAGCCTAGGGGTGCCCTAGCCTTAGGCTAGGGGAGCCCTAGCCTTAGCCTAAGCCTAGGGGTGCCCTATCCTTAGCCTAAGCCTAGGGGTGCCCTAGCCTAAGTCTAGGAGTGCCCTAGCATAAGCCTAGGGGTGCCCTAGCCTAAGCCTAGGGGTGCCCATCCTAAGCCTAGGGGTGCCCTAGCCTAAGCCTAGGGGTGCCCTAGCCTAAGCCTAGGGGTGCCCTAGCCGAAGCCTCGGGGTGCCCTAGCCTTAGGCTATGGGTGCCCTAGCCTTAGGCTAGGGTAGCCCTAGCCTTATCCTAAGCCTAGGGGTTCCCTAGCCTCAGCTTAGGGGTGCCCTATCCTCAGCCTAGGGGTGCCCTAACCTAAGCCTAGGGGTGCCCTAGCCTAAGCCTAGGGGTGCCCTAGCCTAAGCCTAGTTGTGCCTTAGCCTAAGCCTAGGGGTGACCTACCCTTAGCCTAAGCCTAGGGGTGCCCTATCCTTAGGCTAGGGGTGCCCTAGCCTAAGCCTAGGGGTGCCCTAGCCTAAGCCTAGGGGTGCCCTAGCCTTAGGCTAGGGGAGCCCTAGCCTTAGCCTAAGCCTAGGGGTGTCCTAGCCTAAGCCTAGGGGTGCCCTAGCCTAAGCCTAGGGGTGCCCTAGCCTAAGCCTAGGGGTGCCCTAGCCTTAGGCTAGGGGAGCCCTAGCTTTATCCTAAGTCTAGGGGTGCCCTAGCCTAAGCCTAGGTGTGCCATAGCCTGAGATTAAGGGTGCCCTAGACTGAGGCTAGGGGAGCCGTACCCTTAGCCTAAGCCTAGGGGTGCCTTAGCCTAAGCCTAGGGGTGCCCTAGCCTGAGCCTAGGGTTGCCCTAGCCTTAGGTTAGGGGAGCCCTAGCCTTAGCCTAAGCCTAGGGGTGCCCTAGCCTTAGCCTAAGCCTAGGATTGCCCTAGCCTAAGCCTATGCGAGCCCTAGCATGAGGCTAGGGGAGCCGTACCCTTAGCCTAAGCCTAGGGGTGCCTTAGCCTAAGCCTAGGGGTGCCCTAGCCTGAGCCTAGGGGTGCCCTATCCTAAGCCTAGGGGTGCCCTAGCCTAGGCTAGGGGAGCCCTAGCCTTAGCCTAAGCTTAGGGGTGCCCTAGCCTAAGCCTAGGGGTGCCCTAGCCTTAGGTTAGGGGAGCCCTAGCCTTAGCCTAAGCCTAGGGGTGCCCTAGCCTTAGCCTAAGGGTAGAGGTGCCCTAGCCTAAGCCTATGGGTGCCCTAGCCTAAGCCTAGGGGTGCCATAGCCTTAGGCTAGGGGAGCCCTAGCCTTAGCCTAAGCCTAGGGGTGCCCTAGCCTAAGCCTAGGGGTGCCCTAGCCTAAGCCTAGAGGTGCCCTAGCCTAAGCCTAGGGGTGCCCTAGCCTAAGCCTAGGGGTGCCCTAGCCTAAGCCTTAGGGTGCCCTATCCTAAGCCTAGGGGTGCCCTAGCCTTAGGCTAGGGGTGCCCTAGCCTTAGGCTAGGGTAGCCCTAGCCTTATCCTAAGACTAGGGGTTCCCTAGCCTCAGCTTAGGGGTGCCCTATCCTCAGCCTAGGGGTGCCCTAACCTAAGCCTAGGGGTGCCCTAGCCTAAGGCTATGGGTACCCTAGCATTAACCTAGGGGTCACCTAGCCAAAGCCTAGGGGTTCCCTAGCCTAAGCCTAGGGGTGCCCTAGCCTTAGGCTAGGGGAGCCCTAGCCTTATCCTAAGTCTAGGGGTGCCCTAGCCTAATCTTAGGGGTGCCCTAGCCTGAGCCTAGGGGTGCCCTAGCCTGAGCCTATGGGTGCCGGAGCCGGAGGCTTGAGGACCCCTAGCGTTAGTCTAGCCTAGGATTGCCCTAGCCTAAGCCTAGGCGTGCCATAGCCTGAGTCTAGGGGTGCCCTAGCCTGAGGCTAGGGGAGCCGTAGCATTAGCCTAAGCATAGGGGTGCCCTACCCTAAGCCTAGGGGTGCCCTAGCCTGAGCATAGTGGTGCCCTAGCCTTAGGCTAGGGGACCCTTAGCCTTAGCCTAAGCCTAGGGGTGCCCCAGCCTTAGCCTAAGCCTAGGGGTGCCCTAGCCTCAGCTTAGGGGTGCCCTATCCTCAGCCTAGGGGTGCCCTAACCTAAGCCTAGGGGTGCCCTAGCCTAAGCCTAGGGGTGCCCTAGCCTAAGCCTAGTTGTGCCTTAGCCTAAGCCTAGGGGTGACCTAGCCTTAGCCTAAGCCTAGAGGTGCCCTATCCTTAGGCTATGGGTGCCCTATCCTAAGCCTAGGGGTGCCCTAGCCTAAGCCTAGGGATGCCCTAGCCTAAGCCTAGGATTGCCCTGGCCTAAGCCTAGGGGAGCCCTAGCCTGAGGCTAGGGGAGCCGTACCCTTAGCCTAAGCCTAGGGGTGCCTTAGCCTAAGCCTAGGGGTGCCCTAGCCTTAGGTTAGGGGAGACCTAGCCTTAGCCTAAGCCTAGGGGTGCCCTAGCCTTAGCCTAGGGGTGCCCTAGCCTTAGGTTAGGGGAGACCTAGCCTTAACCTAAGCCTAGGGGTGCCCTAGCCTGAGCCTAGGGGTGCCCTAGCCTTAGGTTAGGGGAGACCTAGCCTTAGCCTAAGCCTAGGGGTGCCCTAGCCTTAGCCTAAGCCTAGGGGTGCCCTAGCCTAAGCCTAGGGTTGCCCTAGCCTAAGCCTAGGGATGCCCTAGCCTAAGGCTAGGGGAGCCCTAGCCCAAGGCTAGGGGAGCCCTAGCCCAAGGCTAGTTGAGCCCTAGCCCAAGGCTAGGGGAGCCCTAGACTTAGCCTAAGCATAGGGATGCCCTAGCCTAAGGCTAGGGGAGCCTTAGCCTAAGGCTAGGGGAGCCCTATCCTTAGCCTAAGCCTAGGGGTGCCCTACCCTAAGGCTAGGGGAGCCATAGCCTTATCCTAAGCCTAGGGGTGCCCTAGCCTAAGGCTAGGGGAGCCCTAGCCTTAGCCTAAGCCTAGGTGTGCCCTATCCTAAGGCTAGGGGAGCCTAGCCTAAAGTTGGGGAGTCCTAGCCTAAGGCTAGGGGAGCCCTAGCCTTATCCTAAGCCTAGGGGTGTCTTAACGTAAGGCTAGGGGAGCCCTAGCCTTAGCCTAAACCTAGGGGAGCCCTAGCCTAAGGCTGGCGGAGCCCTAGCCTTAGCCTAAGCCTAGGTGTGCCCTAGCCTAAGGTTAGGGGAGCCCTAGCCTAAGGCTAGGGGAGCACTAGCCTAAGATTAGGGGAGCCCTAGCCTAAGGCTAGGGGATCCCTAGCCTTAGCCTAAGCCTAGGGTTTGCCCGAAACTAAGGCTAGGGGAGACCTAGCCTTAGCCTAAGTCTAGGGGTTCCCTAGCCTAAGCCTAGGGGAGCCCTAGCCCAAGTCTAGGGGAGCCCTAGCCTAAGGCTATGGGATCGCTAGCCTAAGCCTAGGGGAGCCCTAGCCTTTGCCTAAGCCTAGGGGTGACATAACGTAAGGCTAGGGGAGCCCTATCCTTAGCCTAATCCTAGGGGTGCCCTAGCCTAAGGCTAGGGGAGCCCTAGCCTTAGCCTAAGCCTAGGGGTGACCTAACGTAAGGCTAGGGGAGCCCTATCCTTAGCCTAAGCCTAGGGGTGCCCTAGCCTAAGGCTAGGGGAGCATTAGCCTAAGGCTAGGGGAGCCCTATGCTTAGCCTAAGCCTAGTTGTGCCCTAACCTAAGGTTAGGGGAGCCCTAGCCTTAGCCTAAGCCTAGGGGTGGCCTAGCCTAAGGCTAGGGGAGCCCTAGTCTTAGCCTAAGCCTAGGGGTGCCCTAACCTAAGGCTAGGGGAGCCTAGCCTAAAGCTAGGCGAGTCCTAGCCTAAGGCTAGAGGAGCCCTAGCCCTAGCCTAAACCTAGGGGAGCCCTAGCCTAAGGCTGGCGGAGCCCTAGCCTTAGTCTAGCCTAGGATTGCCCTAGCCTAAGCCTAGGGGTGCCATAGCCTGAGCCTAGGGGTGCCCTAGGTTAAGCCTAGGGGTGCCCTAGCCTAAGCCTAGGGATGCCCTGGCCTAAGCCTAGGGGTGTCCTGGTCTAAGCCTAGGGGTGCCCTGGCCTAAGCCTAGGGGTGCCCTGACCTAAGCCTGGGGGAGCCCTAGCCTAAGCCTAGGGGTGCCCTAGCCTAAGCCTAGGGGTGCCCTAGCCTAAGCCTAGGGGTGCCCTAGCCTAAGCCTAGGGGTGCCCTAACCTTATGCTAGGGGAGCCCTAGCCTTAACCTAAGCCTAGGGGTGCCCTAGCCTAAGCCTAGTGGTGACCTAGCCTGAGGCTAGGGAAGCCCTAGCCTTAGCCTAAGCCTAGGGGAGCCCTAGTCTTATCCTAAGTCTAGGGGTGCCCTAGGCTAAGCCTAGGGGTGCCCTAGCCTGAGCCTAGGGGTGCCCTAGCCAGAGCCTAGGCGTGCCATTGCCTGAGTCTAGGGGTGCCCTAGCCTGAGGCTAGGGGAGCCATAGCATTAGCCTAAGCCTAGCGGTGCCCTACCCTAAGCCTAGGGGTGCCCTAGCCTGAGCCTAGGGTGCCCTAGCCTTAGGCTAGGGGAGCCCTAGCCTTAGCCTAAGCCTAGGGGTGCCCTAGCCTTAGCCTAAGCCTAGGGGTGCCCTAGCCTAAGTCTAGGGGTGCCCTAGCATAAGCCTAGGGGTGCCCAAGCCTTAGGCTAGGGGAGCCCTAGCCTTAGCCTAAGCCTAGGGGTGCCCTAGCCTAAGCCTAGGGGTACCCTAGCCTAAGCCTAGGGCTGCCCTAGCCTTAGGCTAGCGGAGCCCTAGCCTTAGCCTAAGCCTAGGGGTGCCCTAGCCTTAGTCTAAGCCTAGGGGTGCCCTAGCCTTAGTCTAAGCCTAGGGGTGCCCTAGCCTAAGCCTAGGGGTGCCCTAGCCTAAGCCTAGGGGTGCCCTAGCCTTAGGCTAGGGGAGCCCTAGCCTTAGCCTAAGCCTAGGGGTGCCCTAGCCTAAGCCTAGGGGTGCCCTAGCCTAAGCCTATGGGTGCCCTAGCCTTAGGTTAGGGGTGCCCTATCCTCAGCCTAGTAGTGCCCTAGCCTAAGCCTAGGGGTGTCCTAGCCCAAGCCTAGGGGTGCCCTAGCCTAAGCCTAGTTGTGCCTTAGCCTAAGCCTAGGGGTGACCTAGCCTTATCCTAAGCCTAGGGGTGCCCAACCTCAGCTTAGGGGTGCCCTATCCTCAGTCTAGGGGTGCCCTAGCCTAAGCCTAGGGGTGCCCTAGCCCAAGCCTAGGGTTGCCCTAGCCTAAGCCTAGTTGTGCCTTAGCCTAAGCCTAGGGGTGACCTCTCCTTATCCTAAGCCTAGGGGTGCCCTATGCTCAGGCTAGGGGTGCCCTAGGATAAGCCTAGGAGTGCCCTAGCCTAAGCCTAGGGGAACCCTAGCCTTAGGCTAGGGGAGCCCTAGCCTTAGCCTAAGCCTAGGGATGCCCTAGCCTAAGCCTAGGGGTGCCCTAGCCTAAGCCTAGGGGTGCCCTAGCCTAAGCTTAGGGGTGCCCTAGCCTTAGGTTAGGGGAGCCCTAGCCTTAACCTAAGTCTAGGGGTGCCCTAGCCTTAGGCTAGGGGAGCCCTAGCCTTATCCTAAGTCTAGGGGTGCCCTAGCCTAAGCCTAGGTGTGCCCGAGCCTGAGCCTAGGGGTGCCCTAACCTGAGCCTATGGGTGCCCTAGCCTGAGGCTTGGGGAGCCCTAGCCTTAGTCTAGCCTAGGATTGCCCTAGCCTAAGCCTAGGGGTTGCCGTAGCCTGAGGCTAGGGGAGCCGTACCCTTAGACTAAGCCTAGGGGTGCCTTAGCCTAAGCCTAGGGGTGCCCTAGCCTGAACCTAGGGGTGCCCTAGCCTAAGCCTAGGGGTGCCCTAGCCTTAGGTTAGGGGAGCCCTAGCCTTAGCCTAAGCCTAGGGGTGCCCTAGCCTTAGCCTAGGCCTAGGGGTGCCCTAGCCTAAGCCTAGGGGTGCCCTAGCCTTAGGCTAGGGGAGCCCAATCCTTAGCCTAAGCTTAGGGGTGCCCTAGCCTAAGCCTAGGGGTTCCCTATCCTTAAGTTAGGGGAGCCCTAGCCTTAGCCTAAGCCTAGGGGTGCCCTACCCTTAGCCTAAGCCTAGGGGTGCCCTAGCCTAAGCCTATGGGTACCCTAGCCTAAGCCTAGGTGTGCCCTAGCCTTAGGCTAGGGGAGCCCTAGCCTTAGCCTAAGCCTAGGGGTGCCCTAGCCTAAGCCTAGGGGTGCCCTAGCCTTTTGCTAGGGGAGCCCAATCCTTAGCATAAGCCTAGGGGTGCCCTAGCCTAAGCCTAGGGGTGCCCTAGCCTTAGGCTAGGGTAGCCCTAGCCTTAGCCTAAGTCTAGGGGTGCACTAGCCTCAGCTTAGGGGTGCCCTAGCCTCAGCCTAGGGGTGCCCTAGCCTAAGCCTAGGGGTTTCTTAGCCTAAGCCTAGGGGTGCCCTAGCCTGAGCCTACGGGTGCCCTAGCCTGAGGCTAGGGGAGCCCTAGCCTTAATCTAGCCTAGGATTGCCGCAGCCTAGCCTAGGGGTGCCATAGCCGGAGTTTAGGGGTGCCCTAACCTGAGGCTAGTGGAGCCGTAGCCTTAGTCTAAGCCTAGGGGTGCCCTAGCCTAAGCCTAAGGGTGCCCTAGCCTAAGCCTAGGGGTACCCTAGCCTAAACCTGGAGGTGACCTAGCCAAAGCCTAGGGGTTCCCTAGCCTAAGCCTAGGGGTGCCCAAGCCTTATGCTAGGGGAGCCCTAGCCTTATCCTAAGTCTAGGGGTGACCTAGCCTAAGCCTAGGGGTGCCCTAGCCTCAGCCTAGGGGTGCCCTAGCCTGAGCCTAAGGGTGCCCTAGCCTTAGGCAAGGGGAGCCCTAGCCTTAGCCTAAGCCTAGGGGTGCCCTAGCCTTAGCCTAAGGCTAGGGGTGCCCTAGCCTAAGTCTAGGAGTGCCCTAGCATAAGCCTAGGGGTGCCCAAGCCTTAGGCTAGGGCAGCCCTAGCCTTAGCCTAAGCCTAGGGGTGCTCTAGCCTAAGCCTAGGGGTGCCCAACCTAAGCCTAGGGGTGCCCTAGCCTAAGCCTAGGGGTGCCCTAGCCTAAGTCTAGGGGTGCCCTAGCCGAAGCCTCGGGGTGCCCTAGCCTTATCCTAAGCCTAGGGGTTCCCTAGCCTCAGCTTAGGGGTGCCCTATCCTCAGCCTAGTGGTGCCCTAACCTAAGCCTAGGGGTGCCCTAGCCTAAGCCTAGGGGTGCCCTAGCCTAAGCCTAGTTGTGCCTTATCCTAAGCCTCGGGGTGACCTACCCTTAGCCTAAGCCTAGGGGTGCCCTAGCCTAAGCCTAGGTGTGCCATAGCCTGAGCTTAGGGGTGCCCTAGACTGAGGCTAGGGGAGCCGTACCCTTAGCCTAAGCCTAGGGGTGCCTTAGCCTAAGCCTAGGGGTGCCCTAGCCTGAGCCTAGGGGTGCCCTAGCCTTTGGTTAGGGGAGCCCTAGCCTTAGCCTAAGCTTAGGGGTGCCCTAGCCTTAGCCTAAGCCTAGGATTGCCCTAGCCTAAGCCTAGGCGAGCCCTAGCATGAGGCTAGGGGAGCCGTACCATTAGCCTAAGCCTAGGGGTGCCTTAGCCTAAGCCTAGGGGTGCCCTAGCCTGAGCCTAGGGGTGCCCTAGCTTTAGGTTAGGGGAGCCCTAGCCTTAGCCCAAGCCTAGGGGTGCCCTAGCTTTAGCCTAAGCCTAGGGGTGCCTTAGCCTAAGCCTAGGGGTGCCCTATCCTAAGCCTAGGGGTGCCCTAGCCTTAGGTTAGGGGAGCCCTAGCCTTAGCCTAAGCCTAGGGGTGCCCTAGCCTAAGCCTAGGGGTGCCCTAGCCTTAGGTTAGGGGAGCCCTAGCCTTAGCCTAAGCCTAGGGGTGCCCTAGCCTTAGCCTAAGCCTAGAGGTGCCCTAGCCTAAGCCTATGGGTGCCCTAGCCTAAGCCTAGGGGTGCCCTAGCCTAGGCTAGGGGAGCCCTAGCCTTAGCCTAAGCCTAGGGGTGTCCTAGCCTAAGCCTAGGGGTGCCCTAGCCTAAGCCTAGGGGTGCCCTAGCCTAAGCCTAGGGGTGCCCTATCCTAAGCCTAGGGGTGCCCTATCCTAAGCCTAGGGGTTCCCCAGCCTTAGGCTAGGGGTGCCCTAGCCTTAGGCTAGGGTAGCCCTAGCCTTATCCTAAGCCTAGGGGTTCCCTAGCCTCAGCTTAGGGGTGCCCTATCCTCAGCCTAGGGGTGCCCTAACCTAAGCCTAGGGGTGCCCTAGCCTAAGGCTAGGGGTACCCTAGCCTAAACCTAGGGGTGACCTAGCCAAAGCCTAGGGGTTCCCTAGCTTAAGCCTAGGGGTGCCCTAGCCTTAGGCTAGGGGAGCCCTAGCCTTATCCTAAGTCTAGAGGTGCCCTAGCCTAAGCTTAGGGTTGCCCTAGCCTGAGCCTAGGGGTGCCCTAGCCTGAGCCTATGGGTGCCCGAGCCTGAGGCTTGAGGACCCCTAGCATTAGTCTAGCCTAGGATTGCCCTAGCCTAAGCCTAGGCGTGCCATAGCCTGAGTCTAGGGGTGCCCTAGCCTGAGGTTAGGGGAGCCGTAGCATTAGCCTAAGCCTAGGGGTGCCCTACCCTAAGCCTAGGTGTGCCCTCGCCTGAGCCTAGGGGTGCCCTAGCCTTAGGCTAGGGGACCCTTAGCCTTAGCCTAAGCCTAGGGGTGCCCTAGCCTTAGCCTAAGCCTAGAGGTGCCCTAGCCTCAGCTTAGGGGTGCCCTATCCTCAGCCTAGGGGTGCCCTAACCTAAGCCTAGGGGTGCCCTAGCCTAAGCCTAGGGTTGCCCTAGCCTAAGCCTAGGGGTGCCCTAGCCTAAGCCTAGTTGTGCCTTAGCCTAAGCCTAGGGGTGAACTAGCCTTAGCCTAAGCCTAGGGGTGCCCTATCCTTATGCTAGGGGTGCCCTAGCCTAAGCCTAGGGGTGCCCTAGCCTAAGCCTAGGATTGCCCTAGCCTAAGCCTAGGGGAGCCCTAGCCTGAGGCTAGGGGAGCCGTACCCTTAGCCTAAGCCTAGGGGTGCCTTAGCCTAAGCCTAGGGGTGCCCTAGCCTGAGCCTAGGGGTGCCCTAGCCTTAGGTTAGGGGAGACCGAGCCTTAGCCTAAGCCTAGGGGTGCCCTAGCCTTAGCCTAAGCCTAGGGGTGCCCTAGCCTAAGCCTAGGGTTGCCCTAGCCTAAGACTAGGGGTGTCCTAGCCTTAGGCTAGGGCAGCCCTAGCCTTAGCCTAAGCCTAGGGGTGCCTTAGCCTAAGCCTGGGGGTGCCCTAGCCTGAGCCTAGGGGTGCCCTAGCCTTAGGTTAGGGGAGACCTAGCCTTAGCCTAAGCCTAGGGGTGCCCTAGCTTAGCCTAAGCCTAGGGGTGCCCTAGCCTAAGCCTAGGGTTGCCCTAGCCTAAGCCTAGGGATGCCCTAGCCTAAGGCTAGGGGAGCCCTAGCCCAAGGCTAGGGGAGCCCTAGCCCAAGGCTAGTTGAGCCCTAGCCCAAGGCTAGGGGAGCCCTAGCCTTAGCCTAAGCCTAGGGATGCCCTAGTCTAAGGCTAGGGGAGCCTTAGCCTAAGGCTAGGGGAGCCCTATCCTTAGCCTAAGCCTAGGTGTGCCCTATCCTAAGGCGAGGGGAGCCTAGCCTAAAGTTGGGGAGTCCTAGCCTAAGGCTAGGGGAGCCCTAGCCTTATCCTAAGCCTAGGGGTGTCTTAACGTAAGACTAGGGGAGCCCTAGCCTTAGCCTAAACCTAGGGGAGCCCTAGCCTAAGGCTGGCGGAGCCCTAGCCTTAGACTAAGCCTAGGTGTGCCCTAGCCTAAGGTTAGGGGAGCCCTAGCCTAAGGCTAGGGGAGCACTAGCCTAAGATTAGGGGAGCCCTAGCCTAAGGCTAGGGGAGCCCTAGCCTTAGCCTAAGCCTAGGGGTGCCCGAAACTAAGGCTAGGGGAGACCTAGCCTTAGCCTAAGTGTAGGGGTTCCCTAGCTAAAGTCTAGGGGAGCCATACCCTAAGGCTAGGGGAGCACTAGCCTTTGCCTAAGCCTAGGGGTGCCCTAGCCTAAGCCTAGGGGAGCCCTAGCCCAAGTCTAGGGGAGCCCTAGCCTAAGGCTATGGGATCGCTAGCCTAAGCCTAGGGGAGCCCTAGCCTAAGCCTAGGGGTGCCCTAGCCTAGGCTAGGGGAACCCTAGCCTTAGCCTAAGCCTAGGGGTGACATAACGTAAGGCTATGGGAGCCCTATCCTTAGCCTAAGCCTAGGGGTGCCCTAGCCTAAGGCTAGGGGAGCCCTAGCCTTAGCCTAAGCCTAGGGGTGACCTAACGTAAGGCTAGGGGAGCCCTATCCTTAGCCTAAGCCTAGGTGTGCCCTAGCCTAAGGCTAGGGGAGCCCTATCCTAAGGCTAGGGGAGCCATAGCCTAAGCCTAGGGGTGCCCTAGCCTAAGGCAAGGGGAGCCCTAGCCTTAGCCTAAGCCTAGGGGTGCCCTAGCCTAAGGATAGGGGAGCCCTAGCCTTTGCCTTAGCCTAGGGGTGCCCTAGCCTAAGGCTAGGGGAGCCCTAGCCTACGGCTCGGGGAGCCCTGGCCTTAGCCTAGGCGTGCCCTAGCCTAAGGCTAGGGAACTCTATCCTAATCCTAGGGGTTCCCTAGCCTAGGTTAGGGGAGCCCTAACCTAAGGCTAGTGGAGCCCTATCCTTAGCCTAATCCTAGGGGTGCCCTAGCCTAAGGCTAGGGGAGCCCTAGACCAAGACTAGGGGAGCCCTAGCTTAAGGCTAGGGGAGCCATAGCCTAAGGTTCAGGGAGCCCTAACCTAAGCCTAGGGGAGCCCTAACCTAAGCCTAGGGGAGGCTAGCCTAAGGCTAGGGGAGCGCTAGCCTAAGCCTAGGGGAGCCCCTGCCTAAGCCTAGGGAAGCCTAGCCTAAGGCTAGGGTAGCCCGAGCTTTAGCCTAAGCCTAGGGGTGCCCTAGCCTAAGGCTAGGGGAGCCGTAGCCTAAGGCTAGGGGAGCCCTAGCCTTAGCCTAAGCCTAGGGGTGCCATAGCCTAGGATAGGGGAGCCTTAGCCTAAGGATAGGGGAGCCCTAGCCTTAGCCTAAGCCTAGGGGTGCCCTACCCTAAGCCTAGGGTAGCCTAGCCTAAAGCAAGGGGAGTCCTAGCCTAAGGCTAGGGGAACCCTAGCCTTAACCTAAGCCTAGGTGTGCCCTAGCCTAAGGCTAGGGGAGCCCTAGCCTATGGCTAGGGGAGCCCTAGCCTAAGGCTAGGGGAGCCGTAGCCTTAGCCTAAGCCTAGGGGTGCCCTAGCCTAGGATAGGGGAGCCTGAGCCTAAGCTAGGGGAGCCCTAGCCTTAGCCTAAGCCTAGGGGTGCCCTACCCTAAGCCTAGGGTAGCCTAGCCTAAAGCAAGGGGAGTCCTAGCCTAAGGCTAGGGGAGCCCTAGCCTTAGCCTAAGCCTAGGGGAGCCCTAGCCTAAGGATGGCGGAGCCCTAGCCTTAGCCTAAGCCTAGGAGTGCCCTAGGCTAAGGCTAGGGTAGCCCTAAACTAAGGCTAGGGGAGCCCTAGCCTAAGGCTATGGGAGCGCTAGCCTTAGCCTAAGCCTAGGGGTGCCCTAGCCTAAGGTTAGGGGAGCCCTAGCCTAATGGTCGGGGAGCCCTAAACTTAGCCTAAGCCTATGGGTGTCCTAGCCTAAAGCTAGGGGAGCCCTAGCCTAAGACTAGGGGAGCCCTAGCCTTAGCCTAATCCTAAGGGTGCCCTAGCCTAAGGTTAGGGGAGCCTAGCCTAAGGCTAGGGAAGCCCTAGCCTAAGGCTAGGGGAGCCCTTGCCTAAGGCTGGGGGAGCCCTAGCCTAAGACTACAGGAGCCATAGCCTAAGGCTACGGGAGCCCTAGCCTAAGGCTATGGGAGCCCTAGCCTTAGCCTAAACCTAGGGGTGCCCGAAGCTAAGGCTAGGGGAGCCCTAGCCTTAGCCTAAGCCTAGGGGTTCCCTAGCCTAAGGCTAGGGGAGCCCTAGCCTTACCGTAAGCCTAGGGGTGCCCTAGCCTAAAGCTAGGGGAGCCCTAGCCTTAACCTAAGCCTAGGGGTGCCCTAGCCTAAGGCTAGGGGACCACTAGCCTAAGGCTAGGGGAGCCCTAGCCTTAGCCTAAGCCTAGGGGTGCCATAGCCTAAGGTTAAGGGAACACTAGCCTAAGGGTAGGGGAGCCATAGCCTAAGGTTCGGGGAGCCCTAGCCTAATGCTCGGGGAGCCCTAGCCTTAGCCTAAGCCTAGGGTTGCCCTAGCCTTAGGCTAGGCGAGCCCTAGCCTAAGGCTCAGGGAGCCCTAGGCTTAGACTAAGCCTAGGGGAGCCCTAGCCTAAGGCTAGGGGAGCCCTAGCCTTAGCCGAAGCCTAGGGGTGCCCTAGCCTAAGCCTAGGGGAGCCCTAGACTTAGCCTAAGCCTAGGGGTGCCCTAGCCTAAGGCTACGGGAGCCCTAGCCTAAGGCTAGGGGAGCCCTAGCGTAAGGCTACGGGAGCCCTCGCCTAAGGCTAGGAGAGTGCTTGCCTTAGCCTAAGCCTAAGCGTGCCTGAAACTAAGGCTAGGGGAGCCATAGCCAAAGACTAGGGGAGCCCTAGCCTAAGGCTCGGGGAGCCCTAGCCTAAGCCTAGGGATGCCTTAGCCTAAGGCTAGGGGAGCTCTATCCTAAGCCTAGGGGTGCCCTAGCCTAGGCTAGGGGAGCTCCAACCTAAGGCTAGGGGAGCCCTATCCTTAGCCTAAGCCTAGGTGTGCCCTAGCCTAAGGTTAGGGGAACACTAGCCTAAGGGCAGGGGAGCCCTAGCCTTAGCATAAGCCTAGGGGTGCCCTAGCCTAAGGCTAGGGGAGCCCTAACCTAAGGATAGGGGAGCCCTAGCCTTACCCTAAGCCTATGGGTACCATAGCCTAAGGCTAGGGGAGCCCTAGCCTAAGTCTCAGGGAGCCCTGGCCTTAGCCTAAGCCTAGGGGAGCCCTAGCTTAAGGCTAGGGGAGCCCAAGCCTTAGCCTAAGCCTAGGGGTGCCCTAGCCTAATGCTAGGGGAGCCCTAGCCTAAGCCTTGGTGTGCCCTAGCCTAAGGCTAGGGGAGCCCAAGCCTAAGGCTAGGGGAGCCCTAGCCTTAGCCTAAGCCTAGGGGAGCACTAGCTTAAGGCTAGGGGAGCCGTAGCCTTAGCCTAAGCCTAGGGGTGCCCTAACCTAAGGCTAGGGGAGCCTAGCCTAAAGCTAGGGGAGTCCTAGCCTAAGGCTAAGGGAGCCCTAGCCTTAGCCTAAGCCTAGGGGTGCCCTAGCCTAAGGCTAGGGGAGCCCTAGCCCAAGGCTAGGGGAGGCCCAACCTTAGCCTAAGCCAAGGGGTGCCCTAGCCTAAGACTAGGGGAGCACAAGCCTAAGGCTAGGGGAGCCATAGCCTAAATTTCGGGGAGACCTAGCCAAAGGCTCGGGTAGCCCTAACTTAAGCCTAGGGGTGCCCTAGCCTAAGGCTAGGGGAGCCATAGCCTAAGGCTAGGGGAGCGCTAGCCCAAGCCTAGGGGAGCCCTAGACTAAGGCTAGGGGAGCCCTAGCCTACGCCTAGGGGTGCCCTAGCCTAAGGCTAGGGGATCGCTAGCCTAAGCCTAGGGTAGCCCTAGCCTAAGGCTAGGGGAGCCCTAGCCGAAGCCTAGGGGAGCCTAGCCTAGGCTAGGGGAGCCCGAGCTTTAGCCTAAGCTTAGCGGTGCCCTAGCCTAAGGCTAGGGGAGCCGTAGCCTAAGGCTAGGGGAGCACTAGCCTTAGCCTAAGCCTAGGGTGCCCTAGCCTAGGGTAGAGGAGCCTTAGCCTAGGGCTAGGGGAGCCCTATCCTTAGTCTAAGCCTAGGGGTGCACTAGCCTAAGGCTAGGGGAGCCCTAGCCTTAGCATAAGCCTAGGCGTGCCCCAGGCTAAGGCTAGGGGAGCCCTAGCCTTAGCCTAAGCCTAGGGGTGCCCTAACCTAAGGCTAGGGGAGCATAGCCTAAAGCTAGGGGAGTCCTAACCTAAGGCTAGGGGAGCCCTAGCCTTAGCCTAAGCCTAGGGGTGCCCTAAAGTAAAGCAAGGGGAGCCCTAGCCTAAGGCTAGGGGAGCCCTAGCCTTAGCCTAAGCCTAGGGGAGCCCAGCCTAAGCCTGGCTGAGTCCTAGCCTTATCCTAAACCTAGGTGTGCCCTAGCCTAAGGCTAGGGGAGCCCTAGCCTAAGGCTAGGGGAGCCCTAGCCTAAGGCTAGGGGAGTCCTAGCCTAAGGCTTGGGGAGCTCTAGCCTAAGGCTAGGGGAGATCTAGCCTAAGGCTAGGGGAGCCCTTGCCTTAGCCTAAGCCTAGGGGTGCCCGAAGCTAAGGCTAGGGGAGCCCGAGCCTTAGCCTAAGCCTAGGGGTGCCCTAGCCTAAGGCTAGGGTAGCCCTAGCCTAAGCCTAGTGGAGCCCTTGCCTTAGCCTAAGCCTAGGGGTGCCCTAGCCTAAGGCTAGGGGAGCCCTAACCTAAGGCTCGGGGAGCTCTAGCCTAAGGCTATGGGAGCGCTAGCCTTAGCCTAAGCCTAGGGGTGCCCTAGCCTAAGGTTAGGGGAGCCCTAGCCTAATGCTCGGTGAGCCCTAGCCTTAGCCTAAGCCTAGGGGTGTCCTAGCCTAAGGCTAGGGGAGCCCTAGCCTAAGGCTAGGGGAGCCCTAGCCTAAGGCTAGCGGAGCCCTAGCCTTAGCCTAAGCCTAGGGGAGCCCGAGCCTAAAGCTAGGGGAGCCCTAGCCTAAGGCTAGGGGAGCCCTAGCCTAAGGCTAGGGGAGCCCTAGCCTAAGGCTAAGGGAGCCCTAGCCTTAGCCTAAGCCTAAAAGTGCCCTAGCCTAAGGCTAGGGGAGCGCTAGCCTTAGCCTAAGCCTAGAGGTTCCCTAACTTAAGCCTAGGGGAGCCTTAGCCTAAGGCTAGGGGAGCCCTAGCCTTAGCCTAAGCCTAGGGGTGCCGAAACTAAGGCTTGGGGAGCCCTAGCCTTAGCCGAAGCCTAGGGGTTCCCTAGGCTAAGGCTAGGGGAGCCATAGCATAAGGCTAGGGGAGCCCTTGCCTTAGCCTAAGCCTAGGGATGCCCTAAACTAAGCCTAGGGGTGCCCTAGCCTAAGGCTATTGGAGCCCTAGCCTTAGCCTAAGCCTAGGGGTTCCCTAGCCTAAGGCTCGGGGAGCCATAGCATAAGGCTAGGGGAGCTCTTGCCTTAGCCTAAGCCTCGGGATGCCCTAGCCTAAGGTTGGGGGAACACTAGCCTAAGGCTAGGGGAGCCCTAGCCTTATACTAAGCCTAGGGGAGCCCTAGCCTAAGGCTGGCGGAGCCCTAGTCTTAGCCTACGCCTAGGTGTGCCCTAGCCTAAAGCTAGGGGATCCGTAGCCTAAGGCTAGGGGAGCCCTAGCCTAAGGCTAGGGGAGCCCTACCCTAAGGCTAGGGGAGCCCTAGCCTTAGCCTAAGCCTAGGGGTGACTGAAACTAGGGCTAGGGGAGACCTAGCCTTAGCCTAAGCCTAGGGGTTCCCTAGCCTAAGGCTAGGGGAGCCCTAGCCTAAGGCTAGGGGAGCCCTAGCCTTAGCCTATGCCTAGGGGTGCCATAGCCCAAGGTTAGGGGAACACTAGCCTAAGGCTAGGGGAGCCATAGCCTAAGTTTCGGGAGCCCTAGCCTAAGGCTCGGGTAGACCTAACCTAAGCCTAGGGGTGCTCTAGCCTAAGGCTAGGGGAGCCATAGCCTAAGGCTAGGGGAGCGCTAACCTAAGCTTAGGGGAGCCCTAGCCTAAGACTAGGGGAGCCCTAACATAAGCCTAGGGGTGCCTAAGCCTAAGGCTAGGGGAGCGCTAGCCTAAGCCTAGGGGAGCCCTAGCCTAAGGCTTGGGGAGCCCTAGCCTAAGCCTAGTGGAGTCTAGCTTAAGGCTAGGGGAGCCTGAGCTTTAGCCTAAGCCTAGGGGTGCCCTAGCCTAAGGCTAGGGGAGCCCTAGCCTTAGCCCAAGCCTAGGGGTGACCTAGCCGAAGGCTATGGGAGCCGTAGCTTAAGGCTAGGGGAGCCCTAGCCTAAGGCTAGGGGAGCCCTAGCTTTAGCCTAAGCCTAGGGGTGTCCTAGCCTAAGGCTAGGGGAGCCCTAGCCTAAGGCTAGGGGAGCCCAAGCCTAAGGCTAGGGGAGCCCAAGCCTAAGGCTAGGGGAGCCCTAGCCTTAGCCTAAGCCTAGGGGAGCCCAAGCCTAAAGCTAGGGGAGCCCTAGCCTAAGGCTAGGGGAGCCCTAGCCTAAGGCTATTGGAGCCCTAGCCTAAGGCTAAGGGAGCCATAGCCTTAGCCTAAGCCTAAAAGTGCCCTAGCCTAAGGCTAGGGGAGCGCTAGCCTTAGCCTAAGCCTAGAGGTTCCCTAACTTAAGCCTAGGGGAGCCTTTGCCTAAGGCTAGGGGAGCCCTAGCCTTAGCCTAAGCCTAGGGGTGCCGAAACTATGGCTTGGGGAGCCCTAGCCTTAGCCTAAGCCTAGGGGTTCCCTAGCCTAAGGCTAGGGGAGCCATAGCATAAGGCTAGGGGAGCCCTTGCCTTAGCCTAAGCCTAGGGGTGCCCTAAACTAAGCCTAGGTGTGCCCTAGCCTAAGGCTATTGGAGCCCTAGCCTTAGCCTAAGCCTAGGGGTTCCCTAGCCTAAGGCTAGGGGAGTCATAGCATAAGGCTAAGGGAGCCCTTGCCTTAGCCTAAGCCTCGGGATGCCCTAGCCTAAGGTTGGGGGAACTCTAGCCTAAGGCTAGGGGAGCCCTAGCCTTATCCTAAGACTAGGGGAGCCCTAGCCTAAAGCTAGGGGAGCCGTAGCCTAAGGCTAGGGGAGCCCTAGCCTAAGGCTAGGGGAGCCCTACCCTAAGGCTAGGGGAGCCCTACCCTACGGCTAGGGGAGCCCTAGCCTTAGCCTAAGCCCAGGGGTGCCCGAAACTAGGGCTAGGGGAGCCCTAGCCTTAGCCTAATCCTAGGGGTTCCCTAGCCTAAGGCTAGGGGAGCCATAGCCTTAGGCTAGGGGAGCCCTTGCCTTAGCATAAGCCTAGGGGTGCCCTAGCCTAAGGCTATGGGAGCCCTAGCCTAAGGCTAGGGGAGCCCTAGCCTAAGGCTAGGGGAGCCCTAGCCTTAGCCTAAGACTAGTGGTGCTCTAGCCTAAGGCTAGGGGAGCCCTAGCCCAAGGCTAGGGGAACCCTAGCCTCAGCCTAAGCCTAGGGGTGCCCTAGCCTGAGGCTAGGGGAGCACAAGTCTAAAGCTAGGGGAGCCCTAGCCTTAGCCTATGCCTAGGGGTGCCATAGCCTAAGGTTAGGGGAACACTAGCCTATGGCTAGGGGAGCCATAGCCTAAGTTTCGGGGAGCCCTAGCCTAAGGCTCGGGTAGCCCTAACCTAAGCCTAGGGGTGCCCTAGCCTAAGGCTAGGGGAGCCATAGCCTAAGGATAGGGGAGCGCTAGCCTAAGCTTATGGGAGCCCTAGCCTAAAACTAGGGGAGCCCTAACCTAAGCCTAGGGGTGCCTTAGCCTAAGGCTAGGGGAGCGCTAGCCTAAGCCTAGGGGAGCCCTAGCCTAAGGCTAGGGGAGCCCTAGCCTAAGCCTTGGTGTGCCCTAGCCTAAGGCTAGGGGAGCCCAAGCCTAAGGCTAGGGGAGCCCTAGCCTTAGCCTAAGCCTAGGGGAGCACTAGCTTAAGGCTAGGGGAGCCGTAGCCTTAGCCTAAGCCTAGGGGTGCCCTAACCTAAGGCTAGGGGAGCCTAGCCTAAAGCTAGGGGAGTCCTAGCCTAAGGCTAAGGGAGCCCTAGCCTTAGCCTAAGCCTAGGGGTGCCCTAGCCTAAGGCTAGGGGAGCCCTAGCCCAAGGCTAGGGGAGGCCCAACCTTAGCCTAAGCCAAGGGGTGCCCTAGCCTAAGACTAGGGGAGCACAAGCCTAAGGCTAGGGGAGCCATAGCCTAAATTTCGGGGAGACCTAGCCAAAGGCTCGGGTAGCCCTAACTTAAGCCTAGGGGTGCCCTAGCCTAAGGCTAGGGGAGCCATAGCCTAAGGCTAGGGGAGCGCTAGCCCAAGCCTAGGGGAGCCCTAGACTAAGGCTAGGGGAGCCCTAGCCTACGCCTAGGGGTGCCCTAGCCTAAGGCTAGGGGATCGCTAGCCTAAGCCTAGGGTAGCCCTAGCCTAAGGCTAGGGGAGCCCTAGCCGAAGCCTAGGGGAGCCTAGCCTAGGCTAGGGGAGCCCGAGCTTTAGCCTAAGCTTAGCGGTGCCCTAGCCTAAGGCTAGGGGAGCCGTAGCCTAAGGCTAGGGGAGCACTAGCCTTAGCCTAAGCCTAGGGTGCCCTAGCCTAGGGTAGAGGAGCCTTAGCCTAGGGCTAGGGGAGCCCTATCCTTAGTCTAAGCCTAGGGGTGCACTAGCCTAAGGCTAGGGGAGCCCTAGCCTTAGCATAAGCCTAGGCGTGCCCCAGGCTAAGGCTAGGGGAGCCCTAGCCTTAGCCTAAGCCTAGGGGTGCCCTAACCTAAGGCTAGGGGAGCATAGCCTAAAGCTAGGGGAGTCCTAACCTAAGGCTAGGGGAGCCCTAGCCTTAGCCTAAGCCTAGGGGTGCCCTAAAGTAAAGCAAGGGGAGCCCTAGCCTAAGGCTAGGGGAGCCCTAGCCTTAGCCTAAGCCTAGGGGAGCCCAGCCTAAGCCTGGCTGAGTCCTAGCCTTATCCTAAACCTAGGTGTGCCCTAGCCTAAGGCTAGGGGAGCCCTAGCCTAAGGCTAGGGGAGCCCTAGCCTAAGGCTAGGGGAGTCCTAGCCTAAGGCTTGGGGAGCTCTAGCCTAAGGCTAGGGGAGATCTAGCCTAAGGCTAGGGGAGCCCTTGCCTTAGCCTAAGCCTAGGGGTGCCCGAAGCTAAGGCTAGGGGAGCCCGAGCCTTAGCCTAAGCCTAGGGGTGCCCTAGCCTAAGGCTAGGGTAGCCCTAGCCTAAGCCTAGTGGAGCCCTTGCCTTAGCCTAAGCCTAGGGGTGCCCTAGCCTAAGGCTAGGGGAGCCCTAACCTAAGGCTCGGGGAGCTCTAGCCTAAGGCTATGGGAGCGCTAGCCTTAGCCTAAGCCTAGGGGTGCCCTAGCCTAAGGTTAGGGGAGCCCTAGCCTAATGCTCGGTGAGCCCTAGCCTTAGCCTAAGCCTAGGGGTGTCCTAGCCTAAGGCTAGGGGAGCCCTAGCCTAAGGCTAGGGGAGCCCTAGCCTAAGGCTAGCGGAGCCCTAGCCTTAGCCTAAGCCTAGGGGAGCCCGAGCCTAAAGCTAGGGGAGCCCTAGCCTAAGGCTAGGGGAGCCCTAGCCTAAGGCTAGGGGAGCCCTAGCCTAAGGCTAAGGGAGCCCTAGCCTTAGCCTAAGCCTAAAAGTGCCCTAGCCTAAGGCTAGGGGAGCGCTAGCCTTAGCCTAAGCCTAGAGGTTCCCTAACTTAAGCCTAGGGGAGCCTTAGCCTAAGGCTAGGGGAGCCCTAGCCTTAGCCTAAGCCTAGGGGTGCCGAAACTAAGGCTTGGGGAGCCCTAGCCTTAGCCGAAGCCTAGGGGTTCCCTAGGCTAAGGCTAGGGGAGCCATAGCATAAGGCTAGGGGAGCCCTTGCCTTAGCCTAAGCCTAGGGATGCCCTAAACTAAGCCTAGGGGTGCCCTAGCCTAAGGCTATTGGAGCCCTAGCCTTAGCCTAAGCCTAGGGGTTCCCTAGCCTAAGGCTCGGGGAGCCATAGCATAAGGCTAGGGGAGCTCTTGCCTTAGCCTAAGCCTCGGGATGCCCTAGCCTAAGGTTGGGGGAACACTAGCCTAAGGCTAGGGGAGCCCTAGCCTTATCCTAAGCCTAGGGGAGCCCTAGCCTAAGGCTGGCGGAGCCCTAGTCTTAGCCTACGCCTAGGTGTGCCCTAGCCTAAAGCTAGGGGATCCGTAGCCTAAGGCTAGGGGAGCCCTAGCCTAAGGCTAGGGGAGCCCTACCCTAAGGCTAGGGGAGCCCTAGCCTTAGCCTAAGCCTAGGGGTGACTGAAACTAGGGCTAGGGGAGACCTAGCCTTAGCCTAAGCCTAGGGGTTCCCTAGCCTAAGGCTAGGGGAGCCCTAGCCTAAGGCTAGGGGAGCCCTAGCCTTAGCCTATGCGTAGGGGTGCCATAGCCCAAGGTTAGGGGAACACTAGCCTAAGGCTAGGGGAGCCATAGCCTAAGTTTCGGGAGCCCTAGCCTAAGGCTCGGGTAGACCTAACCTAAGCCTAGGGGTGCTCTAGCCTAAGGCTAGGGGAGCCATAGCCTAAGGCTAGGGGAGCGCTAACCTAAGCTTAGGGGAGCCCTAGCCTAAGACTAGGGGAGCCCTAACATAAGCCTAGGGGTGCCTAAGCCTAAGGCTAGGGGAGCGCTAGCCTAAGCCTAGGGGAGCCCTAGCCTAAGGCTTGGGGAGCCCTAGCCTAAGCCTAGTGGAGTCTAGCTTAAGGCTAGGGGAGCCTGAGCTTTAGCCTAAGCCTAGGGGTGCCCTAGCCTAAGGCTAGGGGAGCCCTAGCCTTAGCCCAAGCCTAGGGGTGACCTAGCCGAAGGCTATGGGAGCCGTAGCTTAAGGCTAGGGGAGCCCTAGCCTAAGGCTAGGGGAGCCCTAGCTTTAGCCTAAGCCTAGGGGTGTCCTAGCCTAAGGCTAGGGGAGCCCTAGCCTAAGGCTAGGGGAGCCCAAGCCTAAGGCTAGGGGAGCCCAAGCCTAAGGCTAGGGGAGCCCTAGCCTTAGCCTAAGCCTAGGGGAGCCCAAGCCTAAAGCTAGGGGAGCCCTAGCCTAAGGCTAGGGGAGCCCTAGCCTAAGGCTATTGGAGCCCTAGCCTAAGGCTAAGGGAGCCATAGCCTTAGCCTAAGCCTAAAAGTGCCCTAGCCTAAGGCTAGGGGAGCGCTAGCCTTAGCCTAAGCCTAGAGGTTCCCTAACTTAAGCCTAGGGGAGCCTTTGCCTAAGGCTAGGGGAGCCCTAGCCTTAGCCTAAGCCTAGGGGTGCCGAAACTATGGCTTGGGGAGCCCTAGCCTTAGCCTAAGCCTAGGGGTTCCCTAGCCTAAGGCTAGGGGAGCCATAGCATAAGGCTAGGGGAGCCCTTGCCTTAGCCTAAGCCTAGGGGTGCCCTAAACTAAGCCTAGGTGTGCCCTAGCCTAAGGCTATTGGAGCCCTAGCCTTAGCCTAAGCCTAGGGGTTCCCTAGCCTAAGGCTAGGGGAGTCATAGCATAAGGCTAAGGGAGCCCTTGCCTTAGCCTAAGCCTCGGGATGCCCTAGCCTAAGGTTGGGGGAACTCTAGCCTAAGGCTAGGGGAGCCCTAGCCTTATCCTAAGACTAGGGGAGCCCTAGCCTAAAGCTAGGGGAGCCGTAGCCTAAGGCTAGGGGAGCCCTAGCCTAAGGCTAGGGGAGCCCTACCCTAAGGCTAGGGGAGCCCTACCCTACGGCTAGGGGAGCCCTAGCCTTAGCCTAAGCCCAGGGGTGCCCGAAACTAGGGCTAGGGGAGCCCTAGCCTTAGCCTAATCCTAGGGGTTCCCTAGCCTAAGGCTAGGGGAGCCATAGCCTTAGGCTAGGGGAGCCCTTGCCTTAGCATAAGCCTAGGGGTGCCCTAGCCTAAGGCTATGGGAGCCCTAGCCTAAGGCTAGGGGAGCCCTAGCCTAAGGCTAGGGGAGCCCTAGCCTTAGCCTAAGACTAGTGGTGCTCTAGCCTAAGGCTAGGGGAGCCCTAGCCCAAGGCTAGGGGAACCCTAGCCTCAGCCTAAGCCTAGGGGTGCCCTAGCCTGAGGCTAGGGGAGCACAAGTCTAAAGCTAGGGGAGCCCTAGCCTTAGCCTATGCCTAGGGGTGCCATAGCCTAAGGTTAGGGGAACACTAGCCTATGGCTAGGGGAGCCATAGCCTAAGTTTCGGGGAGCCCTAGCCTAAGGCTCGGGTAGCCCTAACCTAAGCCTAGGGGTGCCCTAGCCTAAGGCTAGGGGAGCCATAGCCTAAGGATAGGGGAGCGCTAGCCTAAGCTTATGGGAGCCCTAGCCTAAAACTAGGGGAGCCCTAACCTAAGCCTAGGGGTGCCTTAGCCTAAGGCTAGGGGAGCGCTAGCCTAAGCCTAGGGGAGCCCTAGCCTAAGGCTAGGGGAGCCCTAGCCTAAGGCTAGGGGAGCCCTAGCCTAAGCCTTGTGGAGTCTAGCTTAAGGCTAGGGGAGCCTGAGCTTTAGCCTAAGCTTGGGGTGCCCTAGCCTAAGGCTAGGGGAGCCCTAGGCTTAGCCCAAGCCTAGGGGTGACCTAGCCGAAGACTAGGGGAGCTGTAGCTTAAGGCTAGGGGAGCCTTAGCCTAAGGCTAGGGGAGCCCTAGCTTTAGCCTAAGCCTAGGGGTGCTCTAGCCTAAGGCTAGGGGAGCCCTAGCTTTAGCCTAAGCCTAGGGGTGTCCTAGCCTAAGGCTAGGGGAGCCCTAGCCTAAGACTAGGGGAGCCCTAGCCTTAGCCTAAGCCTAGGGGTGCCCTAACCTAAGACTAGGGGAGCCTAGCCTAAAGCTAGGGGAGTCCTAGCCTAAGGCTAGGGGAGCCCTAGCCTTAGCCTAAGCCTAGGGGTGCCCTAACGTAAGGCTAGGGGAGCCCTAGCCTAAGGCTAGGGGAGCCATAGCCTTAGCCTAAGCCTAGGGGAGCCCTAGCCTAAGGCTAGGGGTGCACTATCCTTAGCCTAAGCATAGGGGTGCCCTAGCCTAAGACTAGGGGAGCCCTAACCTAAGGCTAGGGGAGCCCTAGCCTTAGCCTAAGCCTAGGAGAGCCCTAGCCTAAGGCTAGGGGAGCCCTAGCCTAAGGCTAGTGGAGCCCTAGCCTAAGGCTACGGGAGACCTAGCCTTAGCCTAATCCTAGGGGTCCCCTAGCCTAAGGCAAGGGGAGCCATAGCCTAAGGCTAGGGGTGCCCTAGCCTAAGGCTTTGGGAGCTCTATCCTAAGCCTAAGGGTTACCTAGCCTAGGCTAGGGGAGCCTCAGCCTAAGGCTAGGGGAGCCCTATCCTTAGCCTAAGCCTAGGGGTGCCCTAGCCTAAGCCTAGGTGTGCCCTAGCCTAAGCCTAGGGGAGCCCTAGCTTTAGCCTAAGTCTAGGGGTGCCCTGGCCTAAAGTTAGGAGAGCCTAGCCTAAGGCTAGGGGAGCCCTATCCTAAGGCTAGGGGAGCTCTAGCCTAAGGCTACGGGAGCCCTAGCCTAAGGCTACGGGAGCCCTAGCCTTAGCCTAAACCTAGGGGTGCCCGAAGCTAAAGTAGGGGAGCCCTATCCTTAGCCTAAGATTAGGGGTGCCCTAGCCTAAGGCTAGGGGAGCCCTAGCCTTAGCCTAAGCCTAGGGGAGACTTAGCCTAAGGCTAGGGGAGCTCTAGCTTTAGCCTAAGCCTAGGGGTGCCCTAGCCTAAGGCTAGAGGAGCCCTAGACTTAGCCTAAGCCTAGGGATGCCCTAGCCTAAGGTTAGGGGAGCCCTAGCCTTAGCCTAAGCCTAAGGGTGCCCCAACATAACGCTAGGGGAGCCCTAGCCTAAGGCTAGGGGAGGCCTAGCCTTAGCCTAAGCCTAGGGGTTCCCTAGCCTAAGGCTAGGGGAGCCATAGCCTAAGGCTAGGGGATCCCTTGCCTTAGCCTAAGCCTAGGGGTGCCCTAGCTTAAGGCTAGGGGAGCCCTAGCCCAAGGCTAGGGGAGCCCTAGCCTAAGGCTAGGAGAGCCATAGCCTAAGGTTCAGGGAGCCCTAACCTAAGTCTAGGGGTGCCCTAGCCTAAGGCTAGGGGAGCCCTAGCCTTAGCCTAAGCATAGGGGTGCCCTAGCCTAAGCCTAGGGGAACACCATCCTAAGCCTAGGGGTGCCCTAGCCTAAGGCTAGGGGAGCCCTAGCCTTAGCCTAAGCCTAGGGGTGCCGTAGCCTAAGGCTAGGGGAGCCCAAGCCTAAGCCTAGGGATGCCCTAGCCTAAGGCTAGGGGAGCCCTAGCCTTAGCCTAAGCATAGGGGTGCCCTAGCCTAAGCCTAGGGGAACACTATCCTAAGCCTAGGGGTGCCCTAGCCTAAGGCTAGGGGAGCCCTAGCCTTAGCCTTAGCCTAAGGGTGCCTGAATCTAAGGCTAGGGGAGCTCTAGCTTTAGCCTAAGCTTAGGGGTGCCCTAGCCTAAGGCTAGGGGAGGCCTAGACTTAGCCTAAGCCTAGGGATGCCTTAGCCTAAGGGTAGGGGAGCCGTAGCCTTAGCCTAAGCCGAGGGGTGCCCGAAACTAAGGCTAGGGGAGCCCTAGCCTTAGCCTAAGCCTACGGGTTCCCTAGCCTAAGGCTAGGGGAGCCATAGTCTAAGGCTAGGGGAGCCATAGCCTAAGGCTAGTGGAGCTCTTGCCTTAGCCTAAGCCTAGGGGTGCCATAGCCTAACGCTATGGGAGCCCTAGCCTAAGGCTAGGGGAGCCCTAGCCTTAGCCTAAGCCTAGGGGTACCCTAGCCTAAGGCTAGGGGAGCCCTAGCCCAAGGCCAGGGGAGCCCTAGCCTAAGGCGAGGGGAGCCCTTGCCTTAGCCTAAACCTAGGGGAGCCCTAGCTTAAGGCTGGGGGATCCCTAGCCTAAGGAGACGGGAGCCCTAGCCTAAGGCTACGGGAGCCCTAGCCTAAGGCTAGGGGAGCCCTGGCCTAAGCCTAGTTGTGCCCTGGCCTTAGCCTAGTGGTGGCCGGGCCTAAGGCTAGGAGAGCCCTACCATAAGGCGAGGGGAGCCATAGCCTTAGCCTAAGCCTAGGGGAGCCCTAGCCTAAGGTTAGGGGAACCCTAGCCTTAGCCTAAGCCTAAAGGTGCCCTAGCCTAAGTCAAGGGGAGCCCTAGCCTTAGCCTAAGCCTAGGGGTGCGCGAAGCTAAGGCTAGGGTGGCCCTAGCCTTAGCCTAAGACTAGGGTTGCCTAAGCATAAGGCTAGGGGAGCCCTAGCCTTAGCCTAAGCTTAGGGGTGCCCTAGCCTACGGCTAGGGGAGCCATAGCCTAAGGCTAGGGGAGCCCTTTCCTTAGCCTAAGGCTAGGGTTGCCCTAGCCTAAGGCTAGAGGATCCCTAGCCTAAGGCTTGGGGAGACCTAGCCTTAGCCTAAGCCTAGGGGTTCCCTATCTTAATCGTTGGGGTGCCCTAGCCGAAGACTAGTGAAGCACTAGCCTGAGGCAAGGGGAGCCCAAGCCTTAGCCTAAGCCTAGTGGTGCCCTAGCCTAAGGCTAGGGGAGCCCTAGCTTTAGGATAGGGAAGCCCTAGCCTAAGGCTAGAGGAGCCCTAGCCTAAGCCTAGGGGTGCCCTAGCCAAAGGCTAGGGGAGCCCTAGCCTTAACCTTAGTCTAGTGGTGCCCTAGCCTAAGGCTAGGGGAGCCTTAGCCTAAGGCTAGGGGAACACTATCCTTAGGCTAAGCCTAGGTGTGCTATAGCCTAAGGCAAGGGGAGCCATAGCCTGAGGCTAGGGGAGCCCTGTCCTAAGCCTAGGGGTGCCCTGCCCTAAGGCTAGGGGAGCCCTAGCCTTAGCCTAAGCCTAGGGGTGACCTAGCCTAAGGCTAGGGGAGCCCTAGCCTAAGGCTACGGGAGCCTTAGCCTATACCTAGGGGTGCCCTAGCCTAATGCTAGGGAGCCCTAGCCTAAGGCTAGGGGAGCCCTAGCCTTAGCCTAAGCCTAGAGGTGCCCTAGCCTAAGCCTAGGGGTGCCCTACCCTAAGGCTAGGGGAGCCCTAGCCTTAGCCTAAGCCTAGGGTTGCCCTAGCCTAAGGCTAGGGAAGCCCTAGCCTAAAGCAAGGGGAGCCCTAGGCTTAGCCAAAGCCTAGGGTTGCCCTAGCCTAAGGCTAGGGAAGCCCTAGCCTAAAGCAAGGGGAGCCCTAGCCTTAGCCTAAACCAAGGGGTGCCCTAGCCTAAGGTTAGGGGAGCCCTAGCCTTAGCCTAAGCCTAGGGGTGCCATAGCTTACGGCTAGGAGAGCCCTAGCCTAAGGCTAGGGGAGCCCTAACCTAAGGCTATTGGAGCCCTAGCCTTAGCCTAAGCCTAGGGGTGTTCTAGCCTAAGGCTAAGGGAGCCCACGCCTAAGGCTAGGGTAGACCTAGCATTATCCTAAGCCTAGGGGTGCCCGAAGCTAAGGCTAGGGGAGCCCTAGCATAAGCCTAGGGGTGCGCTAGCCTAAGGCTAGGGGAGCCCTAGCCTAAGCCTAGGGGTACCCTAGCCTAAGGCTAGGGGAGCCCTAGCCTTAGCCTAAGCCTAGGGGTGCCCTAGTCCAGGCTAGTGGTGCCCTAGCCTAAGCTTAGGGGTGCCCCAGCCTAAGGTTAGGGGAGCCCTAGCCTAAGGCTAGGGGAACACTATCCTTAGCCTAAGCCTAGGGGTGCTATAGCCTAAGGCTAGGGGAGCCCTAGCCTAAGCCTAGGGGTGCCCTTGCCTAAGTCTAGGAGAACCTTAGCCTAAGGCTAGGGGAGCCCTAGCCTTAGCCTAAGCCTAGGGGTGCCCTAGCCTAAGGCTAGGTAAGCCCTAGCCTAAAGCAAGGGGAACCTTAGCCTTAGCCTAAGCCAAGGGGTGTCCTAGCCTAAGGCTAGGGGAGCCCTTGCCTAAGGCTAAGGGACGCCTAGCCTTAGCCTAAGCCTAGGGGTGCCATAGCTCAAGGCTAGGGGAGCCCTAGCCTAAGGCTAGGGGAGCCCTAGCCTAAGGTTAGGGGAGCCCTAGCCTTAGCCTAATCCTAGGGGTGCCCTAGCCTAAAGCTAGGAGAGACCTAGCCTAAAACTAGGGGAGCCCTAGCCTAAGGCTATTGGAGCCCTAGCCTTAGCCTAAGCCTAGGGGTGTTTAAGCCTAAGGCTAAGGGAGCCCACGCCTAAGGCTAGGGTAGCCCTAGTCTTAGCCAAAGCCTAGGGGTGCCCGAAGCTCAGGGTAGCGGAGCCCTAGCCTAAGACTAGGTGTGCGCTAGCCTAAGGTTAGGGGAGCCCTAGCCTTAGCCTAAGACAAGGGGTGCCCAAGCATTAGGCTAGGGGAGCCCTAGCCTTAGCCTAAGTTTAGGGGTGCCCTATACTACGGCTATGGGAGCCATAGCCTAAGGCTAAGGGAGCCCTTGCCTTAGCCTAAGGCTAGGGTTTCCCTAGCCTAAGTCTAGGGGATCCCTAGCCTAAGGCTTGGGGAGACCTAGCCTTTGCCTAAGCCTAGGGGTGCCCTAGCTTAATCGTAGGGGTGCCCTAGCCTAAGACAAGTGGAGCACTAGCCTGAGGCAAGGGGAGCCCAAGCCTTAGCCTAAGCCTAGGGGTGCCCTAACCTAAGGCTAGGGGAGCCCTAGCTTTAGGATAGCGGAGCCCGAGTCTAAGGCTAGAGGAGCCCTAGCCTAAGCCTAGGAGTGCCCTAGCCTAAGGCTAGGGGAGCCCTAGCTTCAGGCTAGGGGAACCCTAGCCTTAGCCTAAGCCTAGGGGAGCCCTAGCCTTAGCCTAAGCCTAGGGGTGCCCTAGTCCAGGCTAGGGGAGCCCTAGACTAAGGCTAGAGGAGCCCTAGCCTTAGCCTAAGTTTGGGGTGCCCTAGCCTAAGCTTAGGGGTGCCATAGCCAAAGGCTAGAGGAGTCCTAGCCTTAGGCTAGGGGAGACCTAGCCTTATCCTAGGCATACGGGTGCCCTAGCCTTAGCCTAAGCCTAGGGGAGCCCTGGCCTAAGGCTACGGGAGCCCTGGCCTAAGGATTGGGGTGCCCTAGCCTAAGGCTAGGGGAGCCCATGCCTAATGATATGGGAGCGCTAGCCTTAGCCTAAGCTTAGGGGTGCCCTAGCCTAAGGCTAGGGGAGCCCTAGCCTAAGGCTAGAGGAGCCCTAGCTTTAGCCAAAGCCTAGGGGTGCCCTAGCCTAAGGGTAGGGGAGTACTAGCCTAAGGCTACTTGAGCCCTAGCCTAAGACTAGGGGAGCCCTAGCCTAAGGCTAGGGGAGCCCTAGCCTAAGGCTAGGGGTGCCTGAGTCTAAGGCTAGGGGATCCCTAGCCTAAGTCTAGGGGTGCCCTAGCCTAAGGCTAGGGGAGCCGTAGCCTTAGTCTAAGTCTAGGGGTGCCATAACCTAAGGCTTGGGGTGCCCTAGCCTAAGGCTAGGGGTGCCCTAGCGTAACGCTAAGGGAGCCCTAGCCTAAGGCTAGGGAAGCCCTAGCTTAAGGCTAGGGGTGCCTGAGCCTAAGGCTAGGGGAGCACGAGCCTAAGGCTACGAGAGCCCTAGCCAAAGGCTAGGGGAGCCCTAGCCTTAGCCTAAGCCTAGGTGGGCCCTAGCCTAAGGCTAGGGTAGCCCTAACCTAAGCCTAGGAGTGCCCTATCCTAAGTCTAGGAGAGCCTTAGCCTAAGCCTAGGGGTTCCCAGCCGAGGCTAGGAGAGCCCTAGCCTAAGGCTAGAGGAGCCCTAGCCTTAGCCTAAGCCTAGGGGTGCTTAAGCCTAAGCCTAGGGGTGCTCTCGCCAAAGGCTAGGGGAGCCCTAGCCTTAGCCTAAGGCTAGGGGTGCCCTAGCCTAATGCTAGGGGAGCCCTAGCCTTAGCCTAAGCCTAGAGGTGCCCTAGCCTAAGGCTAGGGGAGCCATAGCCTAAGGCTTGGGGAGCCCTTGTCTTAGCCTAAGCCTAGGGATGCCCTAGCCTAAGCCTAGGGGTGCCCTCGCCAAAGGCTAGGGGAGCCCTAGCCTTAGCCTAAGCCTAGGTGTGCCCTTGTGTAAGGCTAGGGGAGCCCTAGCATAAGGCTAGGGGAGCCCTGGACTAAATCTATGGGAGCCCTAGCCTAAGGCTAGGAGAGCCCTAGCTTAGCCTAAGCCTAGGGGTGCCCTAGCCTAAGGCTAGGGGAGCCTTAGCCTAAGGATAGGGGAGCCCAAACCTAAGGCTAGGTGAGCCCTAGCCTTAGCCTAAGCTTAGGGGTGCCCTAGCCAAAGCTAGGGGAGCCCAAGCCTAAGCCTAGGGCTGCCATACCTAAGGCTAGGGGAGCCCTAGCCTTAGCCTAAGCCTAGGGGTGCCCTAGCGTAAGGTTGGGGAGAACTAGCCTAAGGCTAGAGGAGCCCTAGCCTTAGCCTAAGCCTAGGGGTGCCCTAACCTAAGCCTAGGGGTGCCCTAGCCTAAGGTTGGGGAGCACTAGCCTAAGGCTAGAGGAGCCCTAGCCTTAGCCTAAGCCTAGGGGAGCCCTAGCTTAAAGCTAGGGGAGCCCTAGCCTAAGCCTAGGGGTGCCCTACCTAAGGCTAGGGGAGCCCTAGCCTTAGCCTAAGCCTAGGGGTGCCTGAGCCTAAGCCTAGGGGAGCCCTAGCCTTAGCCTTAGATTACGGGTGCCCTAGCCTAAGACAAGGGGAACCCTACCCATAGCCTAAGCCTACGGGTGCCTTAGCCTAAGGCTAAGGGAGCCCAAGCCCAAGCCTAGGTCTGCCATACCTAAGCCTAAGGGAGCCCTAGCTTTAGCCTAAGCCTATGGGTGCCCTAGCCTAAGCCTATGGGTGCCCTAGTCTAAGGCTAGGGGAGCCCTAGCCTTAGCCTAAGCCTAGGGGCGCCCGAACCTAAGGCTAGGGGAGCCCTAGCCTAAGGCTAGGGGTGCCCTAGCCTAAGGCTAGGGCAGCCCTAGCCTTAGCCTAAGCCTAGGGGTGTCCTATCCTAAGGCTATGGGAGCCCTAGCCTTAGCCTAAGCCTAGGGGTGCCCTAGTGTAAGGCTAGGGGAGCCCTAGCCTAAGGCTAGGGTAGTCCTAGGCTTAGGCTAGGTTAGCCCTAGCATAAGGCTAGGGTTGCCCTACCATAAGGGTAGGGGAACCCTTGCCTAAGGCTAGGGGAGCCCTAACATAAGGCTAGGGGTGCCCGACCCTAAGGGTAGGGGAGCCCTAGCCTAAGGCTAGGGGAACCCTGGACTAAGCCTCGGGAAGCCCTAGCCTAAGGCTAGGGGTGCCCGAGCCTAGGGTTAGGGGAGAACGAGCCTAAGGCTAGGGGAGCCTTAGCCTAAGGCTAGGGGATCCCTAGCCTAAGCCTAGGGGTGCCCTAGCCTAAGGCTAGGAGAGCCCTAGCCTAAGGCTAGGATAGCCCTAGCCTAAGGCTAGGAGAACCCTAGGCTTAGCCAAAGCCTAGGGGTGCCCTAGCCTAAGGATATGGGAGCCTTAGTCTAAGTCTAGGGGATCCCTAGTCTTAGCCTAAGCTTAGGGGTGCCCAAGCCTAAGGCTAGGGTATCCCAAGCCTAAGCCTAAGCCTATGGGTGCCCTAACCTAAGGCTAGGGGAGTCATAGCCTAAGGCTAGGGGAGCGCTAGCCTTAGGTTAAGCCTAGGGGTGCGCTAGCCTAAGGCTAGGGGAGCCCTAGCCTTAGCCTAAGCCTAGGGTTGCCCTAGCCTAAGGCTAGGGGAGCCCTAGCCTAAGCCTAAGTCTAGGCGTGCCTTAGCCCAAGGCTAGGGGAGCCCAAGCCTAATCCTAGGGGTGCCCGAACATAAGGCAAGGGGACCCCTAGCCTAAGCCTAGGGGTGCCCTAACCTAAGGCTAGGGGAGTCTAACGTAAGCCTAGGGGTGCCCTAGACTAAGGCTAGGGGAGCCCTAGCCTAAGCCTAGGGGTGCCCTAGCCTAAGGCTAGGGGAGCCCTAGCATAAGCCTAAGCCTAGGGGTGCCCTAGCCTAAGGCTAGGGGAGCACAAGCCTAAGCCTAAGGCTGCCATACTAAGGCTAGGGGAGCCCTAGCCTTAGCCTAAGCCTATGGGTGCCCTAGCCTAAGCCTTTGGGTGCCCTAGCCTAAGGCTATGGGAGCCCTAGCCTAAGGCTAGGGGAGCCCTAGCCTAAGGCTAGGGGAGCCCTAGCCTTAGCCTAAGCCTAGGGTTGCCCTAGCCTAAGCCTAGGGGTGCCCGAGCCTAAGCCTAAGGGAGCCCTAGTCTAAGGCTAGGGGAGCCCTGGACTAAGCCTAAGGGTGCCCTGGCCTAAGGATAAGGGAGCACTAGCCTAAGGCTAGGGGAGCCCTAGCCTAAGTCTAGGGGAGCCCTAGCCTAAGGCTAGGGGTGCCCGAGCCTAAGGCTAGGGGAGCAAGAGCCTAAGGCTAGGGGAGCCTGAGCCTAAGGCTAGGGGAGACCTAGCCTAAGCCTTAGCTTAGGGGTGCCCTAGCCTAAGACTTGGGGAGCCCTATCCTTAGCCTAAGCCTAGGGGTGCCCTAGCCTAAGGTTAGGGGAGCCCAAGCCTAAGCCTAGGGCTGCCATACCTAAGGCTTGGGGTGCCCTAGCATTAGCCTAAGCCTATGGGTGCCCTAGCCTTAGCCTATGGGTGCCCTAGCCTAAGGCTAGGGGAGCCCTAGCCTTAGCCTAAGCTTAGGGGTGTCCATGCCTAAGACTAGGGGAGCACTACCCTTAGCCTAAGCCTAGGGGTGCCCTAGCCTAAGGCTAGGGGAGCCCAAGCCTAAGCCTAGGGCTGCCATACCTAAGGCTAGGCCAGCCCTACCCTTAGCCTAAGCCTATGGGTGCCATAGCCTAAGGCTAGGGGAGCCCTAGTCTTAGGTTAGGGGAGCCCTAGCCTTAGCCTAAGCCTAGGGGTGCCCTTGCCTAAGGCTAGGGGAGCCCTAGCCTAAGGCTTGGGAAGCCCTTACCTAAGGCTAGGGGAGCCCTAGTCTTAGCCTAAGCCTAGGGGAGCCCTAGCCTAAGACTAGGGGAGCTCTAGCCTAAGCCTAGGGGTGCCGAGCCTAAGCCTAGCGGTGCCCGAGCCTAATGCTAGGGGAGCCCTAGCCTAAGGCTAGGGGATACTTAGTCTAAGGCTAGGGGAGCCCTAGCCTTAACCTAAGCCTAGGGATGACCTACACTAAGGCTAGGGGAGCCCTAGCCGAAGACGAGGGGAGCCCTAGCCTAAGGCTAGGTGAGCCCTAGCCTAAGGCTAGGGGAGCCCTAGCCTTAGCCTAAGCCTAGGGGTGCCCTTGCCTAAGGCTAAGGGGGACCTAGTCTAAGCCTAGGGGTGCTCTAACCTAAGGCTAGGGGAGACCTAGGCTTAGGCTAGGGGAGCCCTAGCATAAGGCTAGGGGTGCCCGACCCTAAGGGTAGGGGAGCCCTAGCCTTAGCCTAAGCCTAGGGGTGCCCTTGCCTAAGGCTAGGGGAGACCTAGTCTAAGCCTAGGGGTGCTCTAACCTAAGGCTAGGGGAGACCTAGGCTTAGGCTAGGGGAGCCCTAACATAAGGCTAGGGGTGCCCGACCCTAAGGGTAGGGGAGCCCTAGTCTAAGGCTAGGGATGCCCGAGCGTAGGGCTAGGGGAGCAGTAGCCTAAGGCTAGGGGAGTCCGAGCCTAAGGCTAGGGGAGCCCTAGCCTAAGCCTAGGGGTGCCCTAGCCTAAGGCTAGGAGAGCCCTAGCCTAAGGTTGGAGAGCCCTAGGCTTAGCCTAAGCCTAGGGGTGCCCTAGCCTAAGGATATGGGAGCCCTAGTCTGAATCTAGGGGATCCCTAGCCTTAGCCTAAGCTTAGGTGTGCCCTAGCCTAAGACTAGGGGAGCCCTAGCCTTAGCCTAAGCCTATGGGTGCCCTAGCCTAACGCTAGGGGAGCCCCAGCCTAAGGCTAGGGGAGCCCTAGCCTAAGGCTAGGGGAGCCATAGCCTAAGGCTAGGGGAGCCCTAGCCTTAGCCTAAGCCTAGGGGTGCCCTAGTCTAAGGCTAGGGAAGCAGTAGCCCAAGGATAGGGGAGCCCTAGCCTTAGCCTAAGCCTAGGGGTGCCCTAGTCTAAGGCTAGGGGAGCCCTAGCTTAAGCCTTAGGGGAGCCCTAGTCTGAATCTAGGGGATCCCTAGCCTTAGCCTAAGCTTAGGTGTGCCCTAGCCTAAGACTAGGGGAGCCCTAGCCTAAGCCTAGGTGTGCCATAGCCTAAGGCTAGGGGAGCCCTAGACTTAGCCTAAGCTTAGGGGTGCCGTTGCCTAAGGCTAGGGGACCCCTAGCCTAAGGTTTGGGGAGCCCTAGCCTAGGGCTAGGGGAGCCCGAGCCTAAGGCTAGGGTAGCCCTAGCCTAAGCCTAGGTGTGCCCTAGCCTAAGGCTAGGGGAGCTCTAGCCTAAGCCTAAGCCTAGGGGTGCCCTAGCCTAAGGCTAGGGGAGCCCTAGCCTTAGCCTAAGCCTATGGGTGTCCTAGCCTAAGCCTAGGGGTGCCCTATCCTAAGGCTACGGAAGCCCTACCCTTAGGCTAGGGGAGCCCTAGCCTAAGGCTAGGGGAGCCCTAGCCTAAGGATAGGAGAGCCTTAGCCTAAGGCTAGGGGAGCCCTAGCCTTAGCCTAAGCCTCGGGGTGACGTACCCTAAGGCTAGGGGAGCCCTAGCCTAATGCTAGGGGAGCCCTAGCCTAAGGCTAGGGGAGCCCTAGCCTAAGCTTAGGGGTGCCCGAGCCTAAGCCTAGGGGTGCCCTAGCCTAAGGCTAGGGGAGCCCTAGCCTAAGGATAGGGAAGCCTTAGCCTAAGGCTAGGGGAGCCCTAGACTTAGCCTAAGCCTCGGGGTGACTTACCCTAGGCTAGTGGAGCCCTAGCCGAAGGCTAGGAGAGCCTTAGTCTTAGCCTAAGACTAGGGGTGCCCTAGCCTAAGGCTAGGGGATCCCTCGCCTTAGCCTAAGCCTAGGGGTGCCCTAGACTAAGGATAAGGGGCGCCCTAGTCTAAGGCTAGGGGAGCCCTAGCCTAAGGCTAATGGAACCCTAGCCTAAGCCTTAGCCTAGGGGTGCCAGAACCAAAGGCTAGGGGAGCCCTAGCCTAAGGATAGAGGTACCCGAGCCTAAGCCTAGGGGAGCCCTAGCCTAAGGCTAGGGGAGCACAAGCCTAAGCCTAAGGCTGCCATACTAAGGCTAGGGGAGCCCTAGCCTTAGCCTAAGCCTATGGGTGCCCTAGCCTAAGCCTTTGGGTGCCCTAGCCTAAGGCTATGGGAGCCCTAGCCTAAGGCTAGGGGAGCCCTAGCCTAAGGCTAGGGGAGCCCTAGCCTTAGCCTAAGCCTAGGGTTGCCCTAGCCTAAGCCTAGGGGTGCCTGAGCCTAAGCCTAAGGGAGCCCTAGTCTAAGGCTAGGGGAGCCCTGGACTAAGCCTAAGGGTGCCCTGGCCTAAGGATAAGGGAGCACTAGCCTAAGGCTAGGGGAGCCCTAGCCTAAGTCTAGGGGAGCCCTAGCCTAAGGCTAGGGGTGCCCGAGCCTAAGGCTAGGGGAGCACGAGCCTAAGGCTAGGGGAGCCTGAGCCTAAGGCTAGGGGAGACCTAGCCTAAGCCTTAGCTTAGGGGTGCCCTAGCCTAAGACTTGGGGAGCCCTATCCTTAGCCTACGCCTAGGGGTGCCCTAGCCTAAGGTTAGGGGAGCTCTAGCCTAAGCCTAGGGGTGCCCTAGCCTAAGGCTAGGGGAGCCCTAGCCTTAGCCTAAGCCTATGGGTGTCCTAGCCTAAGCCTAGGGGTGCCCTAACCTAAGGCTACGGAAGCCCTACCCTTAGGCTAGGGGAGCCCTAGCCTAAGGCTAGGGGAGCCCTAGCCTAAGGATAGGAGAGCCTTAGCCTAAGGCTAGGGGAGCCCTAGCCTTAGCCTAAGCCTCGGGGTGACGTACCCTAAGGCTAGGGGAGCCCTAGCCTAATGCTAGGGGAGCCCTAGCCTAAGGCTAGGGGAGCCCTAGCCTCAGCCTAGGGGTGCCCGAGCCTAAGCCTAGGGGTGCCCTAGCCTAAGGCTAGGGGAGCCCTAGCCTGAGGATAGGGGAGCCTTAGCCTAAGGCTAGGGGAGCCCTAGACTTAGCCTAAGCCTCGGGGTGACTTACCCTAGGCTAGTGGAGCCCTAGACGAAGGCTAGGGGTGCCTTAGTCTTAGCCTAAGACTAGGGGTGCCCTAGCCTAAGGCTAGGGGATCCCTCGCCTTAGCCTAAGCCTAGGGGTGCCCTAGACTAAGGATAAGGGGCGCCCTAGTCTAAGGCTAGGGGAGCCCTAGCCTAAGGCTAATGGAACCCTAGCCTAAGCCTAAGCCTAGGGGTGCCAGAACCAAAGGCTAGGGGAGCCCTAGCCTAAGGATAGAGGTACCCGAGCCTAAGCCTAGGGGAGCCCTAGCCTAAGGCTAGGGGAGCACAAGCCTAAGCCTAAGGCTGCCATACTAAGGCTACGGGAGCCCTAGCCTTAGCCTAAGCCTATGGGTGCCCTAGCCTAAGCCTTTGGGTGCCCTAGCCTAAGGCTATGGGAGCCCTAGCCTAAGGCTAGGGGAGCCCTAGCCTAAGGCTAGGGGAGCCCTAGCCTTAGCCTAAGCCTAGGGTTGCCCTAGCCTAAGCTTAGGGGTGCCTGAGCCTAAGCCTAAGGGAGCCCTAGTCTAAGGCTAGGGGAGCCCTGGACTAAGCCTAAGGGTGCCCTGGCCTAAGGATAAGGGAGCACTAGCCTAAGGCTAGGGGAGCCCTAGCCTAAGTCTAGGGGAGCCCTAGCCTAAGGCTAGGGGTGCCCGAGCCTAAGGCTAGGGGAGCACGAGCCTAAGGCTAGAGGAGCCTGAGCCTAAGGCTAGGGGAGACCTAGCCTAAGCCTTAGCTTAGGGGTGCCCTAGCCTAAGACTTGGGGAGCCCTATCCTTAGCCTAAGCCTAGGGGTGCCCTAGCCTAAGGTTAGGGGAGCCCAAGCCTAAGCCTAGGGCTGCCATACCTAAGGCTTGGGGTGCCCTAGCATTAGCCTAAGCCTATGGGTGCCCTAGCCTAAGCCTAGGGGTGCCCTAGCCTAAGGCTAGGGGAGCCCTAGCCTTAGCCTAAGCTTAGGGGTGTCCATGCCTAAGACTAGGGGAGCCCTACACTTAGCCTAAGCCTAGGGGTGCCCTAGCCTAAGGCTAGGGGAGCCCAAGCCTAAGCCTAGGGCTGCCATACCTAAGGCTAGGCCAGCCCTACCCTTAGCCTAAGCCTATGGGTGCCATAGCCAAAGGCTAGGGGAGCCCCAGTCTTAGGTTAGGGGAGCCCTAGCCTTAGCCTAAGCCTAGGGGTGCCCTTTCCTAAGGCTAGGGGAGCCCTAGCCTAAGGTTTGGGGAGGCCTAACCTAAGGCTAGGGGAGCCCTAGTCTTAGCCTAAGCCTAGGGGAGCCCTAGCCTAAGGCTAGGGGAGCTCTAGCCTAAGCCTAGGGGTGCCGAGCCTAAGCCTAGCGGTGCCCGAGCCTAATGCTAGGGGAGACCTAGCCTAAGGCTAGGGGATACTTAGTCTAAGGCTAGGGGAGCCCTAGCCTTAACCTAAGCCTAGGGATGACCTACACTAAGGCTAGGGGAGCCCTAGCCGAAGACGAGGGGTGCCCTAGCCTAAGGCTAGGGGAGCCCTAGCCTAAGGATAGGGAAGCCTTAGCCTAAGGCTAGGGGAGCCCTAGACTTAGCCTAAGCCTCGGGGTGACTTACCCTAGGCTAGTGGAGCCCTAGCCGAAGGCTAGGAGAGCCTTAGTCTTAGCCTAAGACTAGGGGTGCCCTAGCCTAAGGCTAGGGGATCCCTCGCCTTAGCCTAAGCCTAGGGGTGCCCTAGACTAAGGATAAGGGGCGCCCTAGTCTAAGGCTAGGGGAGCCCTAGCCTAAGGCTAATGGAACCCTAGCCTAAGCCTTAGCCTAGGGGTGCCAGAACCAAAGGCTAGGGGAGCCCTAGCCTAAGGATAGAGGTACCCGAGCCTAAGCCTAGGGGAGCCCTAGCCTAAGGCTAGGGGAGCACAAGCCTAAGCCTAAGGCTGCCATACTAAGGCTAGGGGAGCCCTAGCCTTAGCCTAAGCCTATGGGTGCCCTAGCCTAAGCCTTTGGGTGCCCTAGCCTAAGGCTATGGGAGCCCTAGCCTAAGGCTAGGGGAGCCCTAGCCTAAGGCTAGGGGAGCCCTAGCCTTAGCCTAAGCCTAGGGTTGCCCTAGCCTAAGCCTAGGGGTGCCTGAGCCTAAGCCTAAGGGAGCCCTAGTCTAAGGCTAGGGGAGCCCTGGACTAAGCCTAAGGGTGCCCTGGCCTAAGGATAAGGGAGCACTAGCCTAAGGCTAGGGGAGCCCTAGCCTAAGTCTAGGGGAGCCCTAGCCTAAGGCTAGGGGTGCCCGAGCCTAAGGCTAGGGGAGCACGAGCCTAAGGCTAGGGGAGCCTGAGCCTAAGGCTAGGGGAGACCTAGCCTAAGCCTTAGCTTAGGGGTGCCCTAGCCTAAGACTTGGGGAGCCGTATCCTTAGCCTACGCCTAGGGGTGCCCTAGCCTAAGGTTAGGGGAGCTCTAACCTAAGCCTAGGGGTGCCCTAGCCTAAGGCTAGGGGAGCCCTAGCCTTAGCCTAAGCCTATGGGTGTCCTAGCCTAAGCCTAGGGGTGCCCTAACCTAAGGCTACGGAAGCCCTACCCTTAGGCTAGGGGAGCCCTAGCCTAAGGCTAGGGGAGCCCTAGCCTAAGGATAGGAGAGCCTTAGCCTAAGGCTAGGGGAGCCCTAGCCTTAGCCTAAGCCTCGGGGTGACGTACCCTAAGGCTAGGGGAGCCCTAGCCTAATGCTAGGGGAGCCCTAGCCTAAGGCTAGGGGAGCCCTAGCCTAAGCCTAGGGGTGCCCGAGCCTAAGCCTAGGGGTGCCCTAGCCTAAGGCTAGGGGAGCCCTAGCCTGAGGATAGGGGAGCCTTAGCCTAAGGCTAGGGGAGCCCTAGACTTAGCCTAAGCCTCGGGGTGACTTACCCTAGGCTAGTGGAGCCCTAGCCGAAGGCTAGGGGTGCCTTAGTCTTAGCCTAAGACTAGGGGTGCCCTAGCCTAAGGCTAGGGGATCCCTCGCCTTAGCCTAAGCCTAGGGGTGCCCTAGACTAAGGATAAGGGGCGCCCTAGTCTAAGGCTAGGGGAGCCCTAGCCTAAGGCTAATGGAACCCTAGCCTAAGCCTAAGCCTAGGGGTGCCAGAACCAAAGGCTAGGGGAGCCCTAGCCTAAGGATAGAGGTACCCGAGCCTAAGCCTAGGGGAGCCCTAGCCTAAGGCTAGGGGAGCACAAGCCTAAGCCTAAGGCTGCCATACTAAGGCTACGGGAGCCCTAGCCTTAGCCTAAGCCTATGGGTGCCCTAGCCTAAGCCTTTGGGTGCCCTAGCCTAAGGCTATGGGAGCCCTAGCCTAAGGCTAGGGGAGCCCTAGCCTAAGGCTAGGGGAGCCCTAGCCTTAGCCTAAGCCTAGGGTTGCCCTAGCCTAAGCTTAGGGGTGCCTGAGCCTAAGCCTAAGGGAGCCCTAGTCTAAGGCTAGGGGAGCCCTGGACTAAGCCTAAGGGTGCCCTGGCCTAAGGATAAGGGAGCACTAGCCTAAGGCTAGGGGAGCCCTAGCCTAAGTCTAGGGGAGCCCTAGCCTAAGGCTAGGGGTGCCCGAGCCTAAGGCTAGGGGAGCACGAGCCTAAGGCTAGAGGAGCCTGAGCCTAAGACTAGGGTAGACCTAGCCTAAGCCTTAGCTTAGGGGTGCCCTAGCCTAAGACTTGGGGAGCCCTATCCTTAGCCTAAGCCTAGGGGTGCCCTAGCCTAAGGTTAGGGGAGCCCAAGCCTAAGCCTAGGGCTGCCATACCTAAGGCTTGGGGTGCCCTAGCATTAGCCTAAGCCTATGGGTGCCCTAGCCTAAGCCTAGGGGTGCCCTAGCCTAAGGCTAGGGGAGCCCTAGCCTTAGCCTAAGCTTAGGGGTGTCCATGCCTAAGACTAGGGGAGCCCTACCCTTAGCCTAAGCCTAGGGGTGCCCTAGCCTAAGGCTAGGGGAGCCCAAGCCTAAGCCTAGGGCTGCCATACCTAAGGCTAGGCCAGCCCTACCCTTAGCCTAAGCCTATGGGTGCCATAGCCAAAGGCTAGGGGAGCCCTAATCTTAGGTTAGGGGAGCCCTAGCCTTAGCCTAAGCCTAGGGGTGCCCTTTCCTAAGGCTAGGGGAGCCCTAGCCTAAGGCTTGGGGAGGCCTAACCTAAGGCTAGGGGAGCCCTAGTCTTAGCCTAAGCCTAGGGGAGCCCTAGCCTAAGGCTAGGGGAGCTCTAGCCTAAGCCTAGGGGTGCCGAGCCTAAGCCTAGCGGTGCCCGAGCCTAATGCTAGGGGAGCCCTAGCCTAAGGCTAGGGGATACTTAGTCTAAGGCTAGGGGAGCCCTAGCCTTAACCTAAGCCTAGGGATGACCTACACTAAGGCTAGGGGAGCCCTAGCCGAAGACGAGGGGAGCCCTAGCCTAAGGCTAGGTGAGCCCTAGCCTAAGGCTAGGGGAGCCCTAGCCTTAGCCTAAGCCTAGGGGTGCCCTTGTCTAAGGCTAGGGGAGACCTAGTCTAAGCCTAGGGGTGCTCTAACCTAAGGCTAGGGGAGACCTAGGCTTAGGCTAGGGGAGCCCTAGCATAAGGCTAGGGGTGCCCGACCCTAAGGGTAGGGGAGCCCTAGCCGTAGCTTAAGCCTAGGGGTGCCCTTGCCTAAGGCTAGGGGAGACCTAGTCTAAGCCTAGGGGTGCTCTAACCTAAGGCTAGGGGAGACCTAGGCTTAGGCTAGGGGAGCCCTAGCATAAGGCTAGGGGTGCCCGACCCTAAGGGTAGGGGAGCCCTATTCTAAGGCTAGGGATGCCCGAGCCTAGGGCTAGTGGAGCAGTAGCCTAAGGCTAGGGGAGTCCGAGCCTAAGGCTAGGGGAGCCCTAGCCTAAGCCTAGGGGTGCCCTAGCCTAAGGCTAGGAGAGCCTTAGCCTAAGGTTGGAGAGCCCTAGGCTTAGCCTAAGCCTAGGGGTGCCCTAGACTAAGGATATGGGAGCCCTAGTCTGAATCTAGGGGATCCCTAGCCTTAGCCTAAGCTTAGGTGTGCCCTAGCCTAAGACTAGGGGAGCCCTAGCCTTAGCCTAAGCCTATGGGTGCCCTAGCCTAACGCTAGGGGAGCCCCAGCCTAAGGCTAGGGGAGCCCTAGCCTAAGGCTAGGGGAGCCATAGCCTAAGGCTAGAGGAGCCCTAGCCTTAGCCTAAGCCTAGGGGTGCCCTAGTCTAAGGCTAGGGGAGCAATAGCCCAAGGCTAGGGGAGCCCTAGCCTTAGCCTAAGCCTAGGGGTGCCCTAGTCTAAGGCTAGGGGAGCCCTAGCTTAAGCCTTAGGGGAGCCCTAGTCTGAATCTAGGGGATCCCTAGCCTTAGCCTAAGCTTAGGTGTGCCCTAGCCTAAGACTAGAGGAGCCCTAGCCTAAGCTTAGGTGTGCCATAGCCTAAGGCTAGGGGAGCCCTAGACTTAGCCTAAGCTTCGGGGTGCCGTTGCCTAAGGCTAGGGGACCCCTAGCCTAAGGTTTGGGGAGCCCTAGCCTAGGGCTAGGGGAGCCCTAGCCTAAGGCTAGGGTAGCCCTAGCCTAAGCCTAAGTGTGCCCTAGCCTAAGGCTAGGGGAGCTCTAGCCTAAGGCTAGGGGAGCCCAAGCCTAAGCCTTGGGGTTGCCTAGCCTAAGGCTAGGAGAGCCCTATGCTTAGCCTAAGCCTAGGGGTGCCCTAGACTAAGGATAAGGGCCGCCCTAGTCTAAGGCTAGGGGAGCCCTAGCCTAAGGCTAATGGAACCCTAGCCTAAGCCTAAGCCTAGGGGTGCCAGAACCAAAGGCTAGGGGAGCCCTAGCCTAAGGATAGAGGTACCCGAGCCTAAGCCTAGGGGAGCCCTAACCTAAGGCTAGGGGAGCCCTAGCCTAAGGCTATGGGAGCCCTGGACTAAGCCTAGGGGTGCCCTGGCTTAAGGATAGGGGAGCCCTAGCCTAAGGCTAGGGGAGTCTAACCTAAGGCTATGGGTGCCCTAGCCTAAGGCTAGGGGAGCCCTAGCCTAAGCCTAGGGGTGCCCGAACCTAAGGCTAGGGTAGCCCTAGCCTAAGCCTAGGTGTGCCTTAGCCTAAGGCTTTGGGAGCCCTAGCCTAAGGCTATGGGAGCCCTGGACTAAGCCTAGGGGTGCCCTGGCTTAAGGATAGGGGTGCCCTGGCTTAAGGATAGGGGAGCCCTAGCCTAAGGCAAGGGGAGCCCTAGCCTAAGGCTAGGGGAGCCCTAGCCTTAGCCTAGGCCTAGGGGTGCCCTAGCCTAAGGCTCGGGGAGCCCTAGCCTTAGGCTAAGGGAACCCTAGCGTTAGCCTTAGCCTAGGGGTGCCCTAACCAAGGTAGGGGAGCCCTACCCTAAGGCTATGGGAGCACTGGACTAAGTCTAGGGGAGCCCTAGCCTAAGGCTATGGGTGACCGAGCCTAAGGCTAGGGGAGCACTAGCCTAAGGCTTGGGGTGCCCTAGCCTAAGTCTAGGGGAGCCCTATTCTAAGCATAGGTGTGCCTGAGCCTAATCCTAGGGGTGCCCAAGCCTAAGGCTAGGGGAGCCCTAGAATTAGCCTAAGCCTAGGGGTGACCTACCCTAAGGCTAGGGGAGCCCTAGCCGAAGGCTAGGGGAGCCCTAGCTTTAGCCTAAGCATAGGGGTGCCCGAGCCTAAGCCTAGGGGTGCCCTAGCCTAAGGATAGGGGAGCCCTAGCCTAGGGCTAGGGGAGCCCTGGACTAAGCCTAAGGGTGCCCAAGCCTATGCCTAGGGGTACCCTAGCCTAAGGCTAGGGTAGCCCTGGAATTAGCCTAATCCTAGGTGTGACCTACCCTAAGGCTAGGGGAGCCCCATGCCTAAGCCTAGGGGTGCCATAGCCTAAGGCTAGGGGAGCCCTAGACTTAGCCTAAGCTTAGGGGTGCCGTTGCCTAAGGCTAGGGGACCCCTAGCCTAAGGTTTGGGGAGCCCTAGCCTAGGGCTAGGGGAGCCCTAGCCTTAGCCTAAGCCTAGGGTTGCCCTAGCCTACTGCTAGGGTAGCCCTAGTCGAAGGCGAGGGGAGCCCTAGCCTTAGCCTAAGCCTAGGGGTGCCCTAGCCTAAGGCTAGGGAAGCCCTAGCCTAAGGCTAGGGGAGCGCTAGCCTTACCCTAACCCTAGGGGTGCCCTAGCCTAAGTCTATGGGAGCCCTAGCCTAAGCCTAGGGGTGCCGTAGCCTAAGGCTAGGGGAGCCCTAGAATTAGCCTAAGCCTAGTGGTGCCCCAGCCTAAGTCTAGGGGAGCCGTAGCCTAAGGCTAGGGGAACCCTAGCCTTAGCGTAAGCCTAAAGGTGCCCTAGCCTAAAAGCTAGGGGAACCCTAGACTAAGGCTAGGGGAGCCCTAGCATAATGCTACGGGAGCCCTAGCCTTAGCCTAAGCCTAGGGGAGCCCTAGCCTTAGCCTAAGCCTAGGGGTGCCCTAGCCTAAGGCTAGGGGAGCCCTAGCCTTAGCCTAAGCCTAGGGGTGCCCGAGTCTAAGGCTATGGGAGTCCTAGCCTAAGCCTATGGGTGCCCTAGCCTAAGGCTAGGGGAGCCCTAGCCTAAGGCTAGGGGAGCCCTAGAGTTAGCCTAAGCCTAGGGGTGCCCTAGCCTAAGGCTAGGGGAGTCCTAGCATAAGCCTAGGGGTGCCCTAGCCTAAGGCTAGTGGAGCCCTAGCCTAAGGCTAGGGGAGCCCTAGCCTAAGGCTAGGGGAGCCCTAGCCTTAGCCTAATCCTAAAGGTGCCCTAGCCTAGGGCTAAGGGAGCCCTAGCCTTAGCCTAAGCCTAGGGGTGCCTTAGCCTAAGGCTAGGGGTGCCCTAGCCTAAGGCTAGGGGAGCCCTCGCCTTAGCCTATGCCTAGGGGTGGCCTAGCCTAAGGTTCGGGGAGCCCTAGCCTTAGGCTTTGGGAACCCTAGCGTTAGCTTTAGCCTAGGGGTGCCCTAGCCAAGGCTAGGGGATCCCTACCCTAAGGCTAGGGGAGCCCTGGACTAAGTCTAAGGGAGCCCTAGCCTAAGGCTATGGGTGACCAAGCCTAAGGCTAGGGAAGCACGAGCCTAAGGCTAGCGGAGCCCGAGCCTAAGGCAAGGGGAGCCCTAGCCTAAGCCTAGTGGTGCCCTAGCCTAAGGCTAGGAGAGCCCTAGCTTAAGGCTAGGAGAGCCCTAGACTAAGGCTAGGAGAGCCCTAGCTTGGCCTAAGCCTAGGGGTGCCCTAGCCTAAAGCTAGGGGAGTCCAAGCATAAGCCTAGGGGTGCCCTAGCCTAAGGCTAGTGGAGCCCTAGCCTAAGGCTAGGGGAGCCCTAGGCTTAGCCTAAGCCTAAAGGTGCCCTAGCCTAGGGCTAGGGGAGCCGTAGCCTTAGCCTAAGCCTAGGGGTGCCCTAGCCTAAGGCTAGGGGAGTCCTAGCCTAAGCCTAGGGGTACCCTAGCCTAAGGCTAGTGGAGCCCTAGCCTAAGGCTAGGGGAGCCCTAGCCTTAGCCTAAGCCTAAAGGTGCCCTAGCCTAGGGCTAGGGGAGCCCTAGCCTTAGCCTAAGCCTAGAGGTGCCCTAGCCTAAGCCCAGGGGTCCCCTAGCCTAAGGCTTGGGGAGCCCTAGCCTAAGGCTAGGCGAGCCCTAGCCTTAGCCTAGGCCTAGGGGTGCCCTAGCCTAGGGCTCGGGGAGCCCTATCCTTAGGCTATGGGAACCCTAGCGTTAGCCTTAGTCTAGGGGTGCCCTAGCCAAGGCTAGGGGAGCCCTACCCTAAGGCTACGGGAGCCCTGGACTAAGTCTAGGGGAGCCCTAGCCTAAGGCTATGGGTGACCGAGCCTAAGGCTAGGGGAGCACTAGCCTAAGGCTAGGGGAGCCCTAGACTAAGTCTAGGGGAGCCCTATTCTAAGCATAGGTGTGCCTGAGCCTAAGCCTAGGGGTGCCCTGGCCTAAGGCTAGGGGAGCCCTAGAATTAGCCTAAGCCTAGGGGTGACCTACCCTAAGGCTAGGGGAGCCCTAGCCGAAGGCTAGGGGAGCCCTAGCTTTAGCCTAAGCCTAGGGGTGCCCTAGCCTAAGGATAGGGGAGCCCTAGACTAGGGCTAGGGGAGCCCTGGACTAAGCCTAGGGGTGCTCAAGCCTAAGCCTAGGGGTGCCCTAGCCTAAGGCTAGGGTAGCCCTAGAATTAGCCTAAGCCTAGGTGTGACCTACCCTAAGGCTAGGGGAGCCCTAGCCTAAGGCTAGGGGTGCCATAGCCTAAGGCTAGGGGAGCCCTAGCCTTAGCCTAAGCCTAGGAGTGCCCTAGCCTAATGCTAGGGTAGCCCTAGCCTAAGGCGAGGGAGCCCGAGCCTTAGCCTAAGCCTAGGGGTGCCCTAGCCTAAGGCTAGGGAAGCCCTAGCCTAAGGCTAGGGGAGCGCTAGCCTTACCCTAACCCTAGGGGTACCCTAGCCTAAGTCTATGGGAGCCCTAGCCTAAGCCTAGGGGTGCCGTAGCCTAAGGCTAGGGGAGCCCTAGCCTAAGCCTAGGGGTGCCCTAGCCTAAGGCTACGGGAGCCGTAGCCTAAGGCTAGGGGAACCCTAGCCTTAGCGTAAGCCTAAAGGTGCCCTAGCCTAAAAGCTAGGGGATCCCTACCCTAAGGCTAGGGGAGCCCTGGACTAAGTCTAGGGGAGCCATGGCCTAAGGCTATGGGTGACCAAGCCTAAGGCTAGGGGAGCACGAGCCTAAGGCTAGGGAAGACCGAGCCTAAGGCAAGGGGAGCCCTAGCCTAAGCCTAGTGGTGCCCTAGCCTAAGGCTAGGAGAGCCCTAGCCTAAGGCTAGGAGAGCCCTAGCCTAAGGCTAGGAGAGCCCTAGCTTAGCCTAAGCCTAGGGGTGCCCAAGCCTAAGGCTAGGGGAGCCCTAGCCTAAGGATAGGGGAGCCCAAGCCTAAGCCTAGGGCTGCCATACCAAAGGCTAGGGGAGCCCTAGACTTAGCCTAAGCCTAAGGGTGCCCTAGCCTAAGGTTGGGGAGCAGTAGCCTAAGGCTAGAGGAGCCCAAGCCTTAGCCAAATCCTAGGGGTGCCCTAGCCTAAGGCTAGGGGTGCCCTACCCTAAGGCTAGGGCAGGCCTAGCCTAAAGCTAAGGGAGCACTAGCCTAAGCCTAGGGGAGCCCAAGCTTAAGGCTAGGGGAGCCCTAGCCTAAGCCTAGGTGTGCCCTAACCTAAGGCTAGGGAGGTCCTATCCTAAGGCTAGGGGATCCCTAGCCTTTGCCTAAGCCTAGGGGTACCCTACCTAAGGCTAGGGGAGCCCTAGCCTTAGGCTAGGGGAGCCTTAGCATAAGGCTAAGGGAACCGTAGCCTAAGCCTGGTGTGCCCTAAACTAAGGCTCGGGGAGTCCTAGCCTAAGCCTATGGGTGCCCTATCCTAAGGCTAGGGGAGACCTAGCCTTAGCCTAAGCCTAGGGGTGCCCTAGCCTAAGGCTAGGGGAACACTAGCCTAAGGCTAGGGGAGCCCTAGCCTTAGCCTAAGTCTAGGGGTGCCCTAGAATAAGGTTAGGGGTACACTAGCCTAAGGCTAGGAGAGCCATAGCCTAAGGTTCTGGGAGCCCTAGTAAGGCTTGGGGTGCCCTAGCCTTAGCCTAAGCCTATCGGTGCCCTAGCCTAAGGCTATGGGAGCCCTAGCCTAAGTCTCAGGGAGCCCTAGCCTTAGCCTAAGCCTAGGGGTGCCTTAGCCTAAGGCTAGGGGAGCCCTAGCCTTAGCCTAAGCCTAGGGGTGACTTAACCTAAGGCTAGGGGAGCCCTAGCCTAAGGTTAGGGGAGCCATAGCCTAAGGCTAGGGGGGCCCTAGTCTAAGGCTAGGGGAGACTTGCCTAAGGCTAGGGGAGCCTTAGCCTAAGCCTAGGGGAGCCCTATCCTAAGGACAGGGGAGCCCTAGCCTAAGTCTCAGGGAGCCCTAGCCTTAGCCTAAGCCTAGGGGAGCCTTAGCCTAAGGCTAGGGGAGCCCTAGCCTAAGCCTAAGCCTAAAAGTGCCCTAGCCTAAGGCTTGTGGAGCGCTAGCCTTAGCCTAAGCCTAGGAGTGCCCTAACCTAAGTCTAGAAAAGCCCTAGCCTAAGGCTAGGGGAGCCCTAGCCTAAGGCTAGGGGAGCCCTAGCCTTAGCCTAATCCTAGGGGTGCCAAAGCCTAAGGCTAGGGAAGCCCTAGCATAAGTCTCAGGGAGCCCTAGCCTTAGCCTAAGCCTAGGGGTGCCCTAGCCTAAGGCTAGGGGAGCAGTAGCCTAAGGCTAGGGGAGCCCTAGCCTTAGCCTAAGCCTAGGGGTGCCCTAGCCTAGGGCTAGGGGATCCCTAGCCCAAGGCTAGGGGAGCCCTAGTCTAAGGTTCGGGGAGCCCTAGCCTAAGGCTCGGGGAGCCCTAGCGTAAGCCTAGGGGTGCCCTTACCTAATGCCAGGGGAGCGCTAGCCTTAGCCTAAGCCTAGGGGAGCCCTAGCCTAAGCTAGGGGAGCTCTAGCCTAAGGCTAGCGGAGCCCTATCCTAAGGCTAGGGGAACCATAGCCTTAGCCTAAACCTAGGGTTGCCCTAGTCTAAGGCTAGGGGAGCCCTAACCTAAGGCTAGGGGAGCCCTAACCTTACCTAAGGCTAGGGGAGCGCTAGCCTTAGCCCAAGCCTTGGGGTGCCCTAACCTAAGGCTAGGGGAGCCCTAGCCTAAGGCTAGGGGAGCCCTAGCCTAAGGCTAGGGGAGCCCTAGCCTTAGCCTAAGCCTAGGGGTACCTTAGCCTAAGGCTAGGGGACCCCTAACTTAGGCTAGGGAGCCCTAGCCTTAGCCTAAGCCTAGGGGAGCCCTAGCATTAGCCTAAGCCTAAAGGTTCCCTAGACTAAGGCTAGGGGATCCCTAGCCTTGGCCTAATCTTAGGGGTGCCCTAACGTAAGGCTAGGGGAGCCCTAGCCTAAGGCTAGGGGAGCCCTTGCCTTAACCTAAGCCTAGTGGTGCCCTAGCCTAAGAGTAGGGGAGCCTTAGCCTAAGGCTAGGGGAGCCCAAGCCTAAGGCTAGGGGAGCCCTAGCCTAAGGCTAGAGGAGCCCTAGCCTTAGCCTAAGCCTAGGGATTCCCTAGCCTAAGGCTATGGGAGCCCTAGCCCAAGGCTAGGGTAGCCGTAGCCTAAGGCTAGGGGAGCCCTAACCTAAGGCTAGGGGAACCTTAGCCTTAGCCTAAGCCTAGGGGTGCCCTAGCCTAAGGCTAGGGGAGCCCTAGCCTTAGCCTAAACCTAGGGGTGCCCTAGCCTAAGGCTAGGGGAGCCCTAGCGTAAGTCTCAAGGAGCCCTAGCCTTAGCCTAAGCCTAGGGGAGCCCTAGCCTAAGGGTAGGGGAGCCCTAGCCTTAGCCTAAGCCTTCGGGTTCCATAGCCTAAGGCTAGGGGAGCCCTAACCTAAGGCTAGGGGTGCCCTAGCCTTAGCCTAAGCCTAGCGGTGCCCTAGCCTAAGGCTAGGGGAGTCCTAGCCTAAGGCTAGGGGAGTCTTAGCCTAAGGCTAGGGGAGCCCTAGCCTTAGCCTAAGCCTAAAAGTGCCCTATCCTAAGGCTTGGGGAGCGCTAGCTTTAGCCTAAGCCTAGGGGTGCCCTAACATAAGTCTAGAAAAGCCCTAGCCTAAGCCTAGGGAAGCCCTAGCCTTAGCCTAAGCCTAGGGGTGCCCTAGCCTAAGGTTCGGGGTACACTAGCCTAAGGCTAGGGGTGCCCTAGCCTAAGGCTAGGGGAGCCCTAGCCTAAGGCTAGGGGAGCCCTAGCCTTAGCCTAAGCCTAGGAGTGCCCTAGCCTAAGGCTAGGGGAGCACTAGCCTAAGGCTAGGGGAGCCCTAGCCTACGCCTAAGCCTAGGGGAGCCCTAGCCTTAGGTTAGGGGAACACTAGCCTAAGGCTAGGGGAGCCCTAGCCTAAGGTTCGTGGAGCCCTAGCCTTAGGCTCGGGGAGCCCTAGCCTAAGCCTAGGGGTGCCCTTACCTAACGCTAGGGGAGCACTAGCCTAAGGTTAGGGGAGCATTAGCCTAAGATTAGGGGAGCCCTTGCCTTAACCTAAGCCTAGGGGTGCCCTAGCATAAGGCTAAGGGAGCCCTAGCCTAAGGCTAGGGGAGCCCTACCCTTAGTCTAAGCCTAGGGGTGCGCTAGTCTAAGGCTAGGGGAGCCCTAGCCCAAGGCTAGGGTAGCTCTAGCCTAAGGCTAGGGGAGCCATAGCCTAAGGCTAGGGGATCCCTAGCCTTGGCCTAATCTTAGGGGTGCCCTAACGTAAGGCTAGGGGAGCCCTAGCCTAAGGCTAGGGGAGCCCTTGCCTTAACCTAAGCCTAGTGGTGCCCTAGCCTAAGGGTAGGGGAGACCTAGCCTAAGGCTAGGGGAGCCCTAGCCTAAGGCTAGAGGAGCCCTAGCCTTAGCATAAGCCTAGGGATGCCCTAGCCTAAGGCTAGGGGAGCCCTAGCCCAAGGCTAGGGTAGCCCTAGCCTAAGGCTAGGGGAGCCCTAACCTAAGGCTAGGGGAACCTTAGCCTTAGCCTAAACCTAGGGGTGCCCTAGCCTAAGGCTAGGGGAGCACTAGCCTAAGGCTAGGGGAGCCCTAGCCCTAGCCTAAGCCTAGGGGTGCACTTACCTAACGCTAGGGGAGCACTAGCCTAAGGTTAGGGGAGCATTAGCCTAAGATTAGGGGAGCCCTTGCCTTAACCTAAGCCTAGGGGTGCCCTAGCCTAAACCTAGGGGTGCCCTAGCCTAAGGCTAGGGGAACACTAGCCTAAGGCTAGGGGAGCCCTAGCCTTAGCCTAAGCCTAGGGGTGCCCTAGCCTAAGACTAGGAGAACCCTAGCCTAAGTCTCAGGCAGCCCTAGCCTTAGCCTAACCTAGGGGAGCCCTAGCCTTAGCCTAACCTAGGGGAGCCCTAGCCTAAGGCTAGGGGAGCCCTAGCCTTAACCTAAGCCTAGGGGTCCCATAGCCTAAGGCTAGGGGAGACCTAACCTAAGGCTAGGGGTGCCGTAGCCTTAGCCTAAGCCTAGGGGTGCCCTAGCCTAAGGCTAGGGGAGCCCTAGCCTAAGGCTAGGAGAGCCCTAGCCTAAGGCTAGGGGAGCCCTAGCATTAGCCTAAGCCTAGGGGTGCCCTAACCTAAGGCTAGAAAAGTCCTAGCCTAAGGCTAGGGGACCCCTAGCCTAAGGCTAGGGGAGCCCTAGCCTTAGCCTAAACCTAGGGGTGCCCTAGCCTAAGGCTAGAGGAGCCCTAGCCTTAGCCTAAGCCTAGGGGTGCCCTGGCCTAAGGCTAGGGGAGCCATAGCTTAAGGTTCGGGGAGCCCTAGCCATAGCCTAAGCCTAGGGGTGCCCTAGCCTTAGGCTAGGGGAGCCCTAGCCCACGGCTTGGGGAGCCCTAGTTAAAGCTAGGGGAGCCCTACCCTAAGGCTAGGGGAGCCCTAGCCTTAGCCTAAGCCTAGGGGTGCCCTAGCCTAAGGCTAGGGGAGCCCTAGCCTAAGGCTAGAGGAGCCCTAGCCTTAGCCTAAGCCTAGGGATTCCCTAGCCTAAGGCTAGGGGAGCCCTAGCCCAAGGCTAGGGTAGCCCTAGCCTAAGGCTACGGGAGCCCTAACCTAAGGCTAGGGGAACCTTAGCCTTAGCCTAAGCCTAGGGGTGCCCTAGCCTAAGGCTAGGGGAGCACTAGCCTAAGTCTAGGGGAGCCCTAGCCTTAGCCTAAACCTAGGGGTGCCCTAGCCTAAGGCTAGGGGAGCCCTAGCGTAAGTCTCAAGGAGCCCTAGCCTTAGCCTAAGCCTAGGGGAGCCCTAGCCTAAGGGTAGGGGAGCCCTAGCCTTAGCCTAAGCCTTCGGGTTCCATAGCCTAAGGCTAGGGGAGCCCTAACCTAAGGCTAGGGGTGCCCTAGCCTTAGCCTAAGCCTAGCGGTGCCCTAGCCTAAGGCTAGGGGAGTCCTAGCCTAAGGCTAGGGGAGTCTTAGCCTAAGGCTAGGGGAGCCCTAGCCTTAGCCTAAGCCTAAAAGTGCCCTATCCTAAGGCTTGGGGAGCGCTAGCTTTAGCCTAAGCCTAGGGGTGCCCTAACATAAGTCTAGAAAAGCCCTAGCCTAAGCCTAGGGAAGCCCTAGCCTTAGCCTAAGCCTAGGGGTGCCCTAGCCTAAGGTTCGGGGTACACTAGCCTAAGGCTAGGGGTGCCCTAGCCTAAGGCTAGGGGAGCCCTAGCCTAAGGCTAGGGGAGCCCTAGCCTTAGCCTAAGCCTAGGAGTGCCCTAGCCTAAGGCTAGGGGAGCACTAGCCTAAGGCTAGGGGAGCCCTAGCCTAAGCCTAAGCCTAGGGGAGCCCTAGCCTTAGGTTAGGGGAACACTAGCCTAAGGCTAGGGGAGCCCTAGCCTAAGGTTCGTGGAGCCCTAGCATTAGGCTCGGGGAGCCCTAGCCTAAGCCTAGGGGTGCCCTTACCTAACGCTAGGGGAGCACTAGCCTAAGGTTAGGGGAGCATTAGCCTAAGATTAGGGGAGCCCTTGCCTTAACCTAAGCCTAGGGGTGCCCTAGCATAAGGCTAGGGGAGCCCTAGCCTAAGGCTAGGGGAGCCCTACCCTTAGTCTAAGCCTAGGGGTGCGCTAGTCTAAGGCTAGGGGAGCCCTAGCCCAAGGCTAGGGTAGCTCTAGCCTAAGGCTAGGGGAGCCATAGCCTAAGGCTAGGGGATCCCTAGCCTTGGCCTAATCTTAGGGGTGCCCTAACGTAAGGCTAGGGGAGCCCTAGCCTAAGGCTAGGGGAGCCCTTGCCTTAACCTAAGCCTAGTGGTGCCCTAGCCTAAGGGTAGGGGAGACCTAGCCTAAGGCTAGGGGAGCCCTAGCCTAAGGCTAGAGGAGCCCTAGCCTTAGCATAAGCCTAGGGATGCCCTAGCCTAAGGCTAGGGGAGCCCTAGCCCAAGGCTAGGGTAGCCCTAGCCTAAGGCTAGGGGAGCCCTAACCTAAGGCTAGGGGAACCTTAGCCTTAGCCTAAGCCTAGGGGTGCCCTAGCCTAAGGCTAGGGGAGCACTAGCCTAAGGCTAGGGGAGCCCTAGCCCTAGCCTAAGCCTAGTGGTGCCCTTACCTAACGCTAGGGGAGCACTAGCCTAAGGTTAGGGGAGCATTAGCCTAAGATTAGGGGAGCCCTTGCCTTAACCTAAGCCTAGGGGTGCCCTAGCATAAGGCTAGGGGAGCCCTAGCCTAAGGCTAGGGGAGCCCTACCCTTAGTCTAAGCCTAGGGGTGCGCTAGTCTAAGGCTAGGGGAGCCCTAGCCCAAGGCTAGGGTAGCTCTAGCCTAAGGCTAGGGGAGCCATAGCCTAAGGCTAGGGGAACCTTAGCCTTAGCCTAAGCCTAGGGGTGCCCTAGCCTAAACCTAGGGGTGCCCTAGCCTAAGGCTAGGGGAACACTAGCCTAAGGCTAGGGGAGCCCTAGCCTTAGCCTAAGCCTAGGGGTGCCCTAGCCTAAGGCTAGGAGAACCCTAGCCTAAGTCTCAGGCAGCCCTAGCCTTAGCCTAACCTAGGGGAGCCCTAGCCTTAGCCTAACCTAGGGGAGCCCTAGCCTAAGGCTAGGGGAGCCCTAGCCTTAACCTAAGCCTAGGGGTCCCATAGCCTAAGGCTAGGGGAGACCTAACCTAAGACTAGGGGTGCCGTAGCCTTAGCCTAAGCCTAGGGGTGCCCTAGCCTAAGGCTAGGGGAGCCCTAGCCTAAGGCTAGGAGAGCCCTAGCCTAAGGCTAGGGGAGCCCTAGCATTAGCCTAAGCCTAGGGGTGCCCTAACCTAAGGCTAGAAAAGTCCTAGCCTAAGGCTAGGGGACCCCTAGCCTAAGGCTAGGGGAGCCCTAGCCTTAGCCTAAACCTAGGGGTGCCCTAGCCTAAGGCTAGAGGAGCCCTAGCCTTAGCCTAAGCCTGGGGTGCCCTGGCCTAAGGCTAGGGGAGCCATAGCTTAAGGTTCGGGGAGCCCTAGCCATAGCCTAAGCCTAGGGGTGCCCTAGCCTTAGGCTAGGGGAGCCCTAGCCCACGGCTAGGGGAGCCCTAGTTAAAGCTAGGGGAGCCCTAGCCTAAGGCTAGGGGAGCCCTAGCCTTAGCCTAAGCCTAGGGGTGCCCTAGCCTAAGGCTAGGGGAGCCTTAGCCCAAGTCTCAGGGAGCCCTAGCCTTAGACTAAGCCTAGGGGAGCCTTAGCCTAAGGCTAGGGGAGCCCTAGCCTAAGCCTAAGCCTAAAAGTGCCCTAGCCTAAGGCTTGTGGAGCCCTAGCCTTAGCCTAAGCCTAGGAGTGCCCTAACCTAAGTCTAGAAAAGCCTTAGCCTAAGACTAGGGGAACCCTAGCCCAAGGCTAGGGGAGCCCTAGCCTAAGGTTCAGGGAGCCCTAGCCTAAGGCTCAGGGATCCCTAGCATAAGACTAGGGGTGCCCTTACCTAACGCCAGGAGAGCGCTAGCCTTAGCCTAAGCCTAGGGGACCACTAGCCTAAGGCTAGGGGAGTCCTAACCTAAGACTAGGGGAGTCCTAGCCTTAGCCTAAGGCTAGGGGAGCGCTAGCCTTAGCCCAAGGCTAGGGGTGCCTTAACCTAAGGCTAGAGGAGCCTTAGCCTTAGCCTAAGCCTAGGGGTGCCCTAGCCTAAGGCTAGAGGAGCACTAGCCTAAGGCTAGGGGAGCCCTAGCCTTAGCCTAAGCCTAGGGGAGCTCAAGCCTAAGGGTAGGGGAGCCCTAGCCTTAGTCTAAGCCTTGGGGTTCCATAGCCTAAGGCTAGGAAAGCCGTGCCCTAGCTTTAGCCTAAGCCTAGCGGTGCCCTAGCCTAAGGCTAGGGGAGTCCTAGCCTAAGGTTTGGGGAGCCCTAGCCTTAGCCTAAGCCTAGGGGTGCCCTAGACTAAGGCTAGGGGAGCCCTAGCCTTAGCCTAAGCCTAGGGGTGCCCTAGCCTAAGGCTAGGGGAGCACTAGCCTAAGGCTAGGGGAGCCCTAGCCTTAGCCTAAGCCTAGGGGTGCCCTAGCCTAAGGTTAGGGGTACACTAGCCTAAGGCTAGGGGAGCAATAGCCTAAGGTTTGGGGAGCCCTAGTAAGGCTCGGGGAGCCGTAGCCTTAGCCTAAGCCTATCGGTGCCCTAGCCTAAGGCTATGGGAGCCCTAGCCTAAGGCTCGGGGAGCCCTAGCCTTAGCCTAAGCCTAGGGGTGCCCTACCTAAGGCTAGGGGAGCCCTAGCCCAAGGCTAGCGTAGCTCTAGCCTAAGGCTAGGGGAGCCATAGCCTAAGGCTAGGGGAACCCTTGCCTTAGCCTAAGCCTAGGGGAGCCCTATACTAAGGCTAGGGGAACCATAGCCTTAGCCTAAACCTAGGGGTGCCCTAGGCTAAGGCTAGGGGAGCCCTAACTTAAGACTAGGGGAGTCCTAGCCTTAGCCTAAGGCTAGGGGAGCGCTAGCCTTAGCCCAAGCCTAGGGGTGCCCTAACCTAAGGCTAGAGGAGCCCTAGCCTAAGGCTAGGGGAGCCCAAGCCTTAGCCTAAGCCTAGGGGTACCCTAGCCTATGGATAGGTGAGCCCTAACATAAGGCTAGGAAGCCCTAGCCTTAGCCTAAGCCTAGGGGAGCCCTAGCCTTAGCCTAAGCCTAAAGGTGCCCTAGCCTAAGGCTAGGGGATCCCTAGCCTTGGCCTAAGATTAGGGGTGCCCTAACGTAAGGCTAGGGGAGCCCTAGCCTAAGGCTAGGGGAGCCCTTGCCTTAACCTAAGCCTAGTGGTGCCCTAGCCTAAGGCTAGGGGAGCTCTAGCCTAAGGCTAGGGGAGCCCTAGCCTAAGGCTAGGGGAGGACAAGCCTAAGGCTAGGGGAGCCCTAGCCTAAGCCTAAGCCTAGAGTAGCCCTAGCCTAAGCCTAGGGGAGCCCTAACCTAAGGCTAGGGGAGTCTTAGCCTTAGCCTAAGCCTAGGGGTGCCCTAGCCTAAAGCTAGGGGAGCACTAGCCTAAGGCTATGGGAGCCCTAGCCTTAGCCTAAGCCTAGGGGAGCTTTAGCCTAAGGGTAGGGGAACCCTAGCCTTAGCCTAAGCCTTGGGGTTCCATAGCCTAAGGCTAGGAAAGCCGTGCCCTAGCCTTAGCCTAAGCCTAGCGGTGCCCTAGCCTAAGGCTAGGGGAGCCCTAGCCTAAGGCTAGGGGAGCCCTAGCCTAAGGCTAGGGGAGCCTTAGCCTAAGGCTAGGGGAGCCCTAGCCTTAGCCTAAGCCTAAAAGTGCCCTAGCCTAAGGCTTGGGGAGCGCTAGCTTTAGCCTAAGCCTAGGGGTGCCCTAACCTAAGTCTAGAAAAGCCCTAGCCTAAGGCTAGGGGAGCCCTAGCCTAAGGCTAGGGAAGCCCTAGCCTTAGCCTAAGCCTAGGGGTGCCCTAGCCTAAGGCTAGGGGAGCCCTAGCCTTAGCCTAAGCCTAGGGTTGCCCTAGCCTATGGCTAGGGGAGCACTAGCCTAAGGCTAGGGGAGCTCTAGCCTAAGGTTAGGGGTACACTAGCCTAAGGCTAGGGGAGCCATAGCCTAAGGTTTGGGGAGCCCTAGTAAGGCTCGGGGAGCCCTAGCCTTAGCCTAAGCCTATCGGTGCCATTCCCTAAGGCTATGGGAGCCCTAGCCTAAGGCTCGGGGAGCCCTAACCTTAGCCTAAGCCTTGGGGTGCCCTACCTAAGGCAAGGGGAGCCCTAGCCCAAGGCTAGGGTAGCTCTAGCCTAAGGCTAGGGGAGCCATAGCCTAAGGGTAGGGGAACCCTAGCCTTAGCCTATGCCTAGGGGTGCCCTAGCCTAAGCCTAGGGGTGTCCCAGCCTTAGGCTAGGGGAGCACTAGCCTAACGCTTGGGGAGCCCTAGCCTTAGCCTAAGCCTAGGGGTGCCCTAGCCTAAGGCTAGGGGAGCCCAAGCCTTAACCTAAGCCTAGGGGTGCCATAGCCTAAGGCTAGGGGAGCCCTAACCTAAAGCTAGGGGTGCCCTAGCCTTAGCCTAAGCCTAGGGGTGCCCTAGCCTAAGGCTAGGGGAGCCTTAGCCTAAGGCTAGGGGAGCCCTAGCCTTAGCCTAAGCCTAGGGGTGCCCTAACCTAAGGCTAGAAAAGCCCTACCCTAAGGCTAGGGGAGCCCTAGCCCAAGGCTAGGGGAGCCCTAGCCTAAGGGAAGGGGAGCCCTAGCCTTAGCATAAGCCTAGGGGTGCCTAGCCCAAGGCTAGGGGAGCCCTAGCCTAAGGATAGGGGAGCCCTAGCCTTAGCCTAAGCCTAGGGGTGCCCTAGCCTAAGGCTAGGGGAGCACTAGCCTAAGGCTAGGGGAGTCCTAGCCATAGCCTAAGCCTAGGGGTGCCCTAGCCTAAGGTTAGGGGAACACTAGCCTTAAGCTAGGGGTGCCATAGCCTAAGGTTCGGGGAGTCCTAGCCTAAGGCTCAGGGAGCCCTAGCCTAAGCCTAGGGGTGCCCTTACCTAACGCTAGGGGAGCGCTAGCCTAAGCCTTGGAGTGCCCTAGCCTAAGGATAGGGGTGCCCTAGTATAAGGCTAGGGGAGCACTAGCCTAAGGCTAGGGGAGCCCTAGCCTTACCCTAAGCCTAGGGGAGCCCTATCCTAAGACTAGGGGAGACCTAGACTAAGGTTAGGGGACCCTAGCCTAAGGCTAGGTGTGCCCTAGCCTAAGGTTAGGAGAGCCCTAGCCTAAGGCTAGGGGTGCTCTAGCCTAAGGCTAGGGGAGCCCTAGCCTTAGCCTAAGCCTAAAAGTGCCCTAGCCTAAGGCTAGGGGAGCGCTAGACTTAGCCAGAGCCTAGGGGTGCCCTAACCTAAGGCTAGGGGAGCCCTAACCTAAGGCTAGGGAGCCCTAGCCTTAGCCTAAGCCTAGGGGAGCCCTAGCCTAAGGCTAGGGGAGCCCTAGCCTAAGGCTAGGGGAGACCTAGCCTTAGCCTAAGCCTAGGGGTGCCCTAACGTAAGGCTAGGGGAGCCAGCGCCCAAGGCTCGGGGGCCCTAGCCTTAGCCTAAGCCTAGGGGAGCCCTAGCCTAAGGCTAGGGGAGCCCTACTTAGCCTAAGCCTAGGGGTGCCCTAGCCTAAGGCTAGGGGAGCCCTAGCCCAAGGCTAGGGTAGCCCAAGCCTAAGGCTAGGGGAGCCCAAACCTAAGGATAGGGGAGCCTTAGCCTTAGCCTAAGCCTATGGGTGCCCTAAACTAAGGCTAGGGGAGCACTAGCCTAAGCCTAGGGGAACCCTAGCCTTAGCCTAAGCCTAGGGGTACCCTAGCCTAAGGGTAGGGGAGCCCTAGCCTTAGCCTAAGTCTTGGGGTTCCATAGCCTAAGGCTAGGGGAGCCCTAACCTAAGGCTAGGGGTGCCCTAGCCTTAGCCTAAGCCTAGGGGTGCCCAATTCTAAGGCTAGGGGAGCCCTAGCCTAAGGCTAGGGAAGCCTTAGGCTAAGGCTAGGGAAGCCCTAGCCTTAGCGTAAGCCTAAAATTGCCCTAGCCTAAGGCTTGGGGAGCGCTAGCTTTAGCCTAAACCTAAGGGTGCCCTAACCTAAGTCTAGAGAAGACCTAGCCTAAGGCTAGGGGAGCCCTACCCTAAGGCTAGGGGAGCCCTAGCCTTAGCCAAAGCCTAGGGGTGCCCTAGCCTAAGGCTAGGGGAGCCCTAGCCTTAGCCTAAGCCTAAGGGAGCCCTAGCCTAAGGCTAGGGGAGCACTAGCCTAAGGCTAGGGGAGCCCTAGCCTTAGCCTAAGCCTAGGGGTGCCCTCGCCTAAGGTTAGGGGTACACTAGCCTAAGGCTAGGGGAGCCATAGCCTAAGGTTTGGGGAGCACTAGTAGGCTCGGGGAGCCCTAGCCTTAGCCTAAGCCTATCGGTGCCCTAGCCTAAGGATATGGGAGCCCTAGCCTAAGGCTCGGGGAGCCCTAGCCTTAGCCTAAGCCTAGGGATGCCCTACCTAAGGCTAGGGGAGCCCTAGCCCAAGGCTAGGGTAGCTCGAGCCTAAGGCTAGGGGAGCCATAGCCTAAGGCTAGGGGAACCCTAGCCATAGCCTAAGCCTAGGGGTGCCCTAGCCTAAGCAGAGGGGAGCCCTAGCCTTAGTCTAAGCCTAGGGGTGTCTAGCCTAAGGCTAGGGGAGCCCTAGCCCAAGGCTAGGGGAGCCCAAGCCTAAGGCTAGGGGAGCCCTAGCCTTAGCCTAAGCCTAAAGGTGCCTAGCCTAAGGCTAGGGGAGCCCTAGCCCAAGGCTAAGGGAGCCCTAACCTAAGGCTAGGGGAGCCCTAGCCTTAGCCTAAGCCTAGGGGTGCCCTATCCTAAGGCTAGAGGAGCCCTAGCCTTAGCCTAAGCCTAGGGGTGCCCTAGCCTAAGGCTAGGGGAGCACTAGCCTAAGGCTAGGGGAGCCCTTGCCTAAGCCTAGGGGAGCCCTAGCCTTAGTCTAAGCCTAGGGGTGCCCTAGCCTAAGGCTAGGGGAGCCATAGCCCAAGGCTAGGGGAGTATTAGCCTAAGGCTAGGGGAGCCCTAGCCTTAGCCTAAGCCTAGGGGTGCCCTTGCCTAAGGCTAGGGGAGCATTAGCCTAAGGCTAGGGGAGCCCTAGCCTTAGCCTAAGCCTAGGGGGCCCTAGCCTAAAGCTAGGGGAGCCCTAGTCTAAGTCTCAGGGAGCCCTAGCCTTAGCCTAACCTAGGGGAGCCCTAGCCTAAGGCTAGGGTAGCCCTAGCCTTAACCTAAGCCTAGGGGTGCCATAGCCTAAGGCTAGGGGAGCCCTAACCTAAGGCTAGGTGTGCCCTAGCCTTAGCCTAAGCCTAGGGGTGCTCTACCCTAAGGCTAGGGGAGCCCTAGCCTATGGCTAAGCCTAGGGGTGCCCTAACCTAAGGCTAGAAAAGCCCTAGCCTAAGGCTAGGGGAGCCCTAGAGCAAGGCTAGGGGAGCACTAGCCTAAGGATAGGGGAGCCCTAGCCTTAAACTAAGCCTAGGGGTGCTCTAGCCTAAGGTTTGGGGAGCACTAGCCTTAGTCTAGGGGAGCCCTAGCCATAGCCTAAGCCTAGGGGTGCCCTTACCTAACGCTAGGGGAGCGCTAGCCTAAGGTTGGAGTGCCCTAGCCTAAGGCTAGTGGTGCTCTAGTCTAAGGCTAGGGGAGCAGTAGCCTAAGGCTAGGGGAGCCCTAGCCTTACCCTAAGCCTATGGGAGCCCTAGCCTAAGACTAGGGGAGCCCTAGCCTAAGGCTAGGGGAGTCCTAGACTTAGACTAAGCCTACGGGTGCCCTAGCCTAAGGTTAGGGGAGCCCTAACCTAAGGGTAGGGGAGCCCTAGCCTTAGCCTAAGCCTAGGGGTGCCCTAGCCTAAGGCTAGGGGAGCCCTAGCCTTAGCCTAAGCCTAAAAGTGCCCTAGCCTAAGGCTAGGTTAGCGCTAGCCTTAGCCAGAGCTTAGGGGTGCCCTAACGTAAGGCTAGGGCAGCCAGAGCCCAAGGCTCGGGGGCCCTAGCCTTAGCCTAAGACTAGGGGAGCCCTAGCCTAAGGCTAGGGGAGCCCTACCTTAGCCTAATACTAGGGGTGCCCTAGCCTAAGGCTAGGGGAGCCCTAGCCCAAGGCTAGGGTAGCCCAAGCCTAAGGCTAGGGTAGTGCAAACCTAAGGCTAGGGGAACCTTAGCCTTAGCCTAAGCCTAGGCGTGCCCTAGACTAAGGCTAGGGGAGCACTAGCCTAAGGCTAGGGGAACCCTAGCCTTAGCCTAAGCCTAGGGGTGTCGTAGCCTAAGGCTTGGGGAGCCCTAGCCTAAGTCGCAGGGAGCCCTAGCCTTAGCCTAAGCCTAGGGGAGCCCTAGCCTAAGGGTAGGGGAGCCCTAGCCTTAGCCTAAGTCTTGGGGTTCCATAGCCTAAGGCTAGGGGAGCCCTAACCTAAGGCTAGGGGTGCCCTAGCCTTAGCCTAAGCCTAGGGGTGCCCAAGTCTAAGGCTACGGGAGCCCTAGCCTAAGGCTAGGGAAGCCTTAGCCTAAGCTAGGGAAGCCCTAGCCTTAGCCTAAGCCTAAAAGTGCCCTAGCCTAAGGCTTGGGGAGCGCTAGCTTTAGCCTAAATTTAGGGTTGCCCTAACCTAAGTCTAGAGAAGACCTAGCCTAAGGCTAGGGGAGCCCTAGCCTTAGCCTAAGCCTAGGGGTGCCCGAGCCTAAGGCTAGGAGAGCCCTAGCCTTAGCCTAAGCCTAAAGGAGCCCTAGCCTAAGGCTACGGGAGCACTAGCCCAAGGCTAGGGGAGCCCTAGCCTTAGCCTAAGCCTAGGGGTGCCCTAGCCGAAGGTTAGGGGTACACTAGCCTAAGGCTAGGGGAGCCATAGCCTAAAGTTTGGGGAGCACTAGTAAGGCTCGGGGAGCCCTAGCCTTAGCCTAAGCCTATCGGTGCACTAGCCTAAGGATATGGGAGCCCTAGCCCAAGGCTAGGGTAGGTCTAGCCTAAGGCTAGAGGAGCCATGGCCTAAGCCTAGGGTTGCCCTAACCTAAGGCTAGAAAAGCCCTAGCCTAAGGCAAGGGGAGCCCTAGCTCAAGGCTAGGGGAGCCCTAGCCTTAGCCTAAGCCTAGGGGTGCCTAGCGTAAGGCTAGGTGAGCCCTAGCCCAAGGCTAGGGGAGCCCTAGCCTAAGACTAGGGAAGCCCTAGCCTAAGGCTAGGGGAGCCCTAGCCTTAGCCTAAGCCTAGGGGTTCCCTATCCTAAGGCTAGAGAAGCCCTAGCCTTAGCCTAAGGCTAGGGGTGCCCTAGCCTAAGGCTAAGGGAGCCCTAGCCTAAGTCTCAGGGAGCCCTAGCCTTATCCTAACCTAGGGGAGCAACAGCCTAAGGCTAGAGGAGCCCTAGCCTTAACCTAAGCCTAGGGGTGCCATACCCTACGGTTAGGGAAGCCCTACCTAAGGCTAGGGGAGCCCTAGCCTTAACCTAAGCCTAGGGTTGCCCTAACCTAAGGCTAGAAAAGCCCTAGCCTAAGGCAAGGGGAGCCCTAGCCCAAGGCTAGGGGAGCCCTAGCCTTAGCCTAAGCCTAGGGGTGCCTAGCGTAAGGCTAGGTGAGCCCTAGCCCAAGGCTAGGGGAGCCCTAGCCTAAGACTAGGGAAGCCCTAGCCTAAGGCTAGGGGAGCCCTAGCCTTAGCCTAAGCCTAGGGGTTCCCTATCCTAAGGGTAGAGAAGCCCTAGCCTTAGCCTAAGGCTAGGGGTGCCCTAGCCTAAGGCTAAGGGAGCCCTAGCCTAAGTCTCAGGGAGCCCTAGCCTTATCCTAACCTAGGGGAGCCCTAGCCTAAGGCTAGGGGTGCCCTAGCCTTAGCCTAAGCCTAGGGGTGCCCTAGCCTAAGGCTAGGGGAGCCGTAGCCTAAGGCTAGGGGAGCCTTAGCCTAAGGCTATGGGAGCCCTAGCCTTAGCCTAAGCCTAGGGGTGCCCTATCCTAAGGCTAGAAAAGCCCTAGCCTAAGGCTAGGGGAGCCCTAGCCCAAGGCTAGGGGAGCCCTGGCCTAAGGCTAGGGGAGCCCTAGCCTTAGCCTAAGCCTAGGCGTGCCTAGCCTAAGGCTAGGGGAGCCCTAGCCCAAGGCTAGGGGAGCCCTAGCCTAAGGCTAGGGGAGCCCTAGCCTTAGCCTAAGCCTAGGGGTGCCCAAGCCTAAGGCTAGGGGACCCTTAGCCTAAGGCTAGGGGAGCCTTAGCCTAAGGCTAGGGAGCCCTAGCCTTAGCCTAAGCCTAGGGGTGCCCTAGCCTAAGGCTGGAGGAGCCGTAGCCTAAGGCTAGGGGAGCCTTAGCCTAAGGCTAGGGGAGCCCTAGCGTTAGCCTAAGCCTAGGGGTGCCCTATCCTAAGGCTAGAAAAGCCCTAGCCTAAGGCTAGGGGAGCCCTAGCCCAAGGCTAGGGGAGCCCTGGCCTAAGGCTAGGGGAGCCCTAGCCTTAGACTAAGCCTAGGCGTGCCTAGCCTAAGGCTAGGGGAGCCCTAGCCCAAGGCTAGGGGAGCCCTAGCCTAAGGCTAGGGGAGCCCTAGCCTTAGCCTAAGCCTAGGCGTTCCCTAGCCTAAGGCTAGGGGAGCACTAGCCTAAGGCTAGGGGAGCCCTAGCCTAAGGCTAGGGGAGCCCCAAATTAAGACTAGGGGTGCCCTAGTCTAAGGCTAGGGGAGCACTAGCCAAAGGCTAGGGGAGCCGTAGCCTTAGCCTAAGCCTAGGGGAGCCCTAGCCTAAGACTAGGGGAGCACTAGCCTAAGGCTAGGGGAGCCCTAGCCTAAGGCTAGGTGTGCCCTAGCCTAAGGTTAGGGAAGCCCTAGCATAAGGCTAGGGGTGCCCTAGCCTAAGGCTAGGGGAGTCCTAGACTTAGCCTAAGCCTACGGGTGCCCTAGCCTAAGGCTAGGGGAGCCCTAACCTAAGGCTAAGGGAGCCCTAGCCTTAGCCTAAGCCTAGGGGTGCCGTAGCCTAAGGCTAGGGGAGCCCTAGCCTTAGCCTAAGCCTTGGGGTTCCATAGCCTAAGGCTAGGGAAGCCCTAACCTAAGGCTAGGAGTGCCCTAGCCTTAGCCTAAGCCTAGGGGTGCCCAAGCCTAAGGCTAGGGGACCCTTAGCCTAAGGCTAGGGGAGCCTTAGCCTAAGGCTAGGGAGCCCTAGCCTTAGCCTAAGCCTAAAAGTGCCCTAGCATAAGGCTTGGGGAGCACTAGCTTTACCTAAACCTAGGGGTGCCCTAGCCTAAGGTTAGGGGTACACTAGCCTTAGGCTATGGGAGCCCTAGCCTAAGGCTAGGGGAGCCCTAACCTAAGGCTAGGGGAGCCCTCGCCTTAGCCTTAGCCTAGGGGTGCCCTAGCCTAAGGCTAGGGGAGCACTAGCCTAAGGCTATGGGAGCCCTAGCCTTAGCCTAAGCCTAGGGTTGCCCTAGCCTAAGGCTAGGGGAGCCCTAGCCTAAGTCTCAGGGAGCCCTAGCCTTAGCCTAAGCCTAGGGGAGCCTTAGCCTAAGGCTAGGGGAGCCCTACCCTAAGCCTAAGCCTAAAAGTGCCCTAGCCTAAGGCTTATGGAGCTCTAGCCTTAGACTAAGCCTAGGAGTGCCCTAACCTAAGTCTAGAAAAGCCCTAGCCTAATCCTAGGAGTGCCCTAACCTAAGTCTAGAAAAGCCCTAGCCTAAGGCTAGGGGAGCCCCAACCCAAGGCTAGGGGAGCCGTAGCCTAAGGCTAGGGGAGACCTACCCTTAGCCTAAGCCTAGGGGTGCCCTAGGCTAAGGCTAGGGGAGCACTAGCCTAAGGCTAGGGGAGCCCTAGCCTTAGCCTAAGCCTAGGGGTGCCCTAGACTAAGGCTAGGGGAGCCCTAACCTAAGGCTAGGGGAGCCCTAGCCTTAGCCTAAGGCTAGGGGATCGCTAGCCTTAGCCCAAGCCTAGGGGTGCCCTAACCTAAGGCTAGGGGAGCCTTAGCCTAAGGCTAGGGGAGCCCTAGCCTTAGCCTAAGCCTACGGGTGCCCTAGCCTAAGGCTAGGGGAGCTCTAACCTAAGGCTAGGGAGCCCTGGCCTTAGCCTAAGCCTAGGGGAGCCCTAGCTTTAGCCTAAGCCTAAAGTTGCCCTAGCCTAAGGCGAGGAGATCCCTAGCCTTGGCCTAAGCATAGGGCTGTCCTAACGTAAGGATAGGGGAGCCCTAGCCTAAGGCTAGGGGAGCCCTTGCCTTAACTTAAGCCTAGTGGTGCCCTAGCCTAAGGCTAGGGAATCCCTATCCTAAGGCTAGGGGAGCCCTAGCCTTAGGCTACGGGAGCCCTAGCCTTAGCCCAAGCCTAGGGGTGCCCTAGCTTAAGGTTAGGGGAACACTACCCTACGGCTAGGGGAGCCATAGCCTAAGGTTCGGGGAGCTCTAGCCTAAGGCTCGGGGAGCCCTAGTGTAAGCCTAGGGGTGCCCTTACCTAACGCGAGGGGAGCGCTAGCCTTAGCCTAAGCCTAGGGGAGCCCTAGCCTAAGCCTAGGGGAGCCCTAGACTAAGGCTAGTGGAGCCCTATCCTAAGGCTAGGGGAACCATAGCCTTAGCCGAAACCTAGGGGTGCCCTAGCCTAAAGCTAGGGGAGCCCTAACCTAAGGCTAGGGAAGCCCTAACCTAAGGCTAGGGGAGCCCTATCCTTAGCTTAAGGCTATGGGAGCGCTACCCTTAGCCCAAGCCTAGGGGTGCCCTAACCTAAGGCTAGGGGAGCCCTAGCCTAAGGCTAGGGGAGCCCTAGCCTTAGCCTAAGCCTACGGGTGCCCTAGCCTAAGGCTATGGGAGCCCTATCCTAAGGCTAGGGGAGCCCTCGCCTTAGCCTTAGCCTAGGGGTGCCCTAGCCTAAGGTAAGGGGAGCCCTAGCCTAAGTCTCAGGGAGCCCTAGCCTTAGCCTAAGCCTAGGGGTGCCCTAGCCTAAGGCTAGGGGAGCCCTAGCCTAAGGCTAGGGGAGACCTAGCCTAAGGCTAGGGGAGACCTAGCCTTAGCCTAAGCCTAGGGGTGCCCTAGGCTAAGGCTAGAGGAGGACTAGCCTAAGGCTGGGGGAGCCCTATCCTTAGCCTAAGCCTAGGGGTGCCCTAGCCTAAGGTTAGGGGAACACTACCGTAAGGCTAGGGGAGCCATAGCCTAAGGTTCGGGGAGCTCTAGCCTAAGGTTCGGGGAGCCCTAGCGTAAGCCTAGGGGAGCCCTAGCCTAAGCCTAGGGGAGCCCTAGACTTAGGCTAGGGGAGCCCTATCCTAAGGCTAGGGGAACCATAGCCTTAGCCTAATCCTAGGGGTGCCCTAGCCTAAGGCTAGGGGAGCCTTAACCTAAGGCTAGGGGAGCCCTAGCCTTAGCCTAAGGCTAGGGGAGCGCTAGCCTTAGCCCAAGCCTAGGGGTGCCCTAACCTAAGGCTTGGGGACACCTAGCCTAAGGCTAGGGGAGCCCTAGCCTTAGCCTAAACCTACGGGTGCCCTAGCCTAAGGCTAGGGGAGCCCTAACCTAAGGCTAGGGAGCCCTAGGCTTAGCCTAAGCCTAGGGGAGCCCTAGCCTTAGCCTAAGCCTAAAGGTGCCCTAGCCTAAGCCGAGGTGATCCCTAGCCTTGGCCTAAGCCTAGGGGTGCCTTACGTAAGGATAGGGGAGCCCTAGCCTAAGGTTCAGGGAGCTCTAGCCTAAGGCTCGGGGAGCCCTAGTGTAAGCCTAGGGGTGCCCTTACCTAACGCTAAGGGAGCGCTAGCCTTAGCCTAAGCCTAGGGGAGCCCTAGCCTAAGCCTAGGGGAGCCCTAGACTAAGGTTAGGGGAGCCCTATCCTAAGGCTAGGGGAACCATAGCCTTAGCCTAAACCTAGGGGTGCCCTAGCCTAAGGCTAGGGGAGCCCTAACCTAAGGCTAGGGGAGCCCTAGCCTTAGCCTAAGGCTAGTGGAGCGCTAGCCTTAGCCCAAGTTTAGGGGTGCCCTAACCTAAGGCTAGGGGAGCCCTAGTCTAAGGCTAGGGGAGCCCTAGCCTTAGCCTAAGCCTACGGGTGCCCTAGCCTAAGGCGAGGGGATCCCTAGCCTTGGCCTAAGCCTAGGGGTGCCCTAACGTAAGGATAGGGGAGCCCTAGCCTAAGGCTAGGGGAGCCCATGCCTTAACCTAAGCCTAGTGGTGCCCTAGCCTAAGGCTAGCGGAGCCCTATCCTAAGGCTAGCGGAGCCATAGCCTTAGGCTAGGGGAGACCTAGCATTAGCCTAAGCCCAGGGGTGCCCTAGCCTAAGTCTAGGGGAGCCCTAACCTAAGGCTAGGGGAGCCTTAGCCTTAGCCTAAGCCTGGGGGTGCCCTAGCCTAAGGCTAGTGGAGGACTAGACTAAGGCTAGGGGAGCCCTAGCCTAAGTCTCCGGGAGCCCTAGCCTTAGCCTAAGCCTAGGGGAGCCCTAGCCTAAGGGTAGGGGAGCCCTAGCCTTAGCCTAAGCCTTGGGGTTCCATACCCTAAGGCTAGGGGAGCCCTAACCTAAGGCTAGGGGTTCCCTAGCCTTAGCCTAAGCCTAGGGGTGCCCTAGCCTAAGGCTAGGGGAGCCCTAGCCTAAGGCTACTGGAGCCTTAGCCTAAGGCTATGGGAGCCCTAGCCTTACCCTAAGCCTAAAAGTGCCCTAGGCTAAGGCTTGGGGAGCGCTAGCTTTAGGGTAAGAATAAGGGTGCCCTAACCTAAGTCTAGAAAAGCCCCAGCCTAAGGCTAGGGGAGCACTAGCCTAAGGCTAGGGGAGCCCTAGCCTTAGCCTAAGCCTAGGGGTGCCCTAGCCTAACGTTAGGGGTACACTAACCTAAGGCTAGGGGAGCCATACCCTAAGGTTCGGGGAGCCCTAGTAAGGCTCAGGGAGCCCTAGCCTTAGCCTAAGCCTATCGGTGCCCTAGCCTAAGGCTATCAGAGCCCTAGCCTAAGGCTCGGGGAGCCCTAGGCTTAGCCTAAGCCTAGGGGTGCCCTAGCCTAAGGTTAGTGGAACACTAGCCTAAGGCTAGGGGAGCCATAGCCTAAGGTTCGGGGAGCCCTAGCCTAATGCTCGGGGAGCCATAGCCTAAGCTTAGGGGTGCCCTTACCTAACGCTAGGGGAGCACTAGCCTAAGCCTAGGAGTGCCCTAGCCCAAGGCTAGAGGAGCCCTAGCTTAAGGCTAGGGGTGTCTTAGCCTAAGGCTAGGGGAGCACTAACCAAAGGCTAGGGGAGCCCTAGCCTTAGCCTAAGCCTAGGGGAGCCCTAGCCTAAGGTTAGGGGAACATTAGCCTAAGACTAGGGAAGCCCTTGCCTTAACCTAAGCCTAAGGGTGCCCTAGCATAAGGCTTGGGGAGCCCTAGCCCAAGGCTTGGGTAGCTCTAGCCTAAGGCTAGGGGAGCCATAGCCTAAGGCTAGGGGACCCTAGCCTTAGCCTAAGCCTACAGGTGCCTTAGCCTAAGCCTACGGGTGCCCTAGCCTAAGGCGATGGGAGCCCTATCCTAAGGCTAGGGGAGCCCTCGCCTTAGCCTTAGCCTAGGGGTGCCCTAGCCTAAGGTAAGGGGAGCCCTAGCCTAAGTCTCAGGGAGCCCTAGCCTTAACCTAAGCCTAGGGGTGCCCTAGCCTAAGGCTAGGGGAGCCCTAGCCTAAGGCTAGGGGAGCCCCAGCCCAAGGCTAGGGGAGCACTAGCCTAAGGCTAGGGGAGCCCTAGCCTTAGCCTAAGCCTAGGGGTGCCCTAGCCTAAGGTTAGGGGAACACTACCGTAAGGCTAGGGGAGCCATAGCCTAAGGTTCGGGGAGCTCTAGCCTAAGGCTCTGGGAGCCCTAGCGTAAGCCTAGGGGAGCCCTAGCCTTAGCCTAGGGGAGCCCTAGACTAAGGCTCGGGGAGCCCTATCCTAAGGCTAGGGGAACCATAGACTTAGCCTAAACCTAGGGGTGCCCTAGCCTAAGGCTAGGGGAGCCCTAACCTAAGGCTAGGGGAGCCCTAGCCTTAGCCTAAGGCTAGGGGAGCGCTAGCCTTAGCCCAAGCCTAGGGGTGCCATAACCTAAGGCTAGGGGAGCCCTAGCCAAAGGCTAGGGGAGCCCTAGCCTTAGCCTAAGCCTAGGGGTGCCCTATCCTAAGGCTAGGGGAGCCCTAGCCTAAGTCTCAGGGAGACCTAGCCTTAGCCTAACCAAGGAGAGCCCTAGCCTAAGGCTAGGGGAGCCCTAGCCTTATCCTAAGCCTAGGGGTGCCCTAGCCTAAGGTTAGGGGAACACTACCCTAAGGCTAGGGGAGCCATAGCCTAAGGTTAGGGGAGCTCTAGCCGAAGGCTCGGGGAGCCCTAGCATAAGCCTAGGGGTGCCCTTACCTAACGTTAGAGGAGCTCTAGCCTTAGCCTAAGCCTAGGGGAGCCCTAGACTAAGGTTAGGGGAGCCCTATCCTAAGGCTAGGGGAACCATAGCCTTAGCCTAAACCTAGGGGTGCCCTAGCCTAAGGCTAGGGGAGCCCTAACCTAAGGCTAGGGGAGTCCTAGCCTTAGCCTAAGGCTAGGGGATCGCTAGCCTTAGCCCAAGCCTAGGGGTGCCCTAACCTAAGGCTTGGAGATCCCTAGCCTTGGCCTAAGCATAGGGCTGCCCTAACGTAAGGATAGGGGAGCCCTAGCCTAAGGCTAGGGGAGCCCTTGCCTTAACTTAAGCCTAGTGGTGCCCTAGCCTAAGGCTAGGGGATCCCTATCCTAAGGCTAGGGGAGCCCTAGCCTTAGGCTAGGGAAGGCCTAGCCTTAGCCTAAGCCTAGGGGTGCCCTAGCCTAAAGCTAGGGGAGCCCCAGCCCAAGGGTAGGGGAGCCCTAGCCTAAGGCTAGGGGAGACCTAGCCTTAGCCTAAGCCTAGGGGTGCCCTAGCTTAAGGTTAGGGGAATACTACCCTAAGGCTAGGGGAGCGCTAGCCTTAGCCTAAGCCTAGGGGTGCCATAACCTAAGGCTAGGGGAGCCCTAGCCTAAGGCTAGGGGAGCCCTAGCCTTAGCCTAAGCCTACGGGTGCCCTAGCCTAAGGCTAGGGGAGCCCTAACCTAAGGCTAGGGAGCCCTAGCCTTAGCCTAAGCCTAGGGGAGCCCTAGCTTTAGCCTAAGCCTAAAGGTGCCCTAGCCTAAGGCGAGGGGATCCCTGGCCTTGGCCTAAGCATAGGGCTGCCCTAACGTAAGGATAGGGGAGCCCCAGCCTGAGGCTAGGGGAGCCCTTGCCTTAACTTAAGCCTAGTGGTGCCCTAGCCTAAGGCTAGGGGATCCCTATCCTAAGGCTAGGGGAGCCCTAGCCTTAGGCTAGGGGAGCCCTAGCCTTAGCCTAAGCCTAGGGGTGCGCTAGCCTAAGGCTAGGGGAGCCCCAGCCCAAGGCTAGGGGAGCCCTAGCCTAAGGCTAGGGGAGACCTAGCCTTAGCCTAAGCCTAGGAGTGCCATAGGCTAAGGCTAGGGGAGCACTAGCCTAAGGCTAGGGGAGCCCTAGCCTTAGCCTAAGCCTAGGGGTGCCCTAGCTTAAGTTTAGGGGAACATTACCCTAAGGCTAGGGGAGCCATAGCCTAAGGTTCGGGGAGCTCTAGCCTAAGGCTCGGGGAGCCCTAGTGTAAGCCTAGGGGTGCCCTTACCTAACACGAGGGGAGCCCTAGCCTAAGCCTAGTGGAGCCCTAGACTAAGGCTAGGGGAGCCCTATCCTAAGGCTAGGGGAACCATAGCCTTAGCCTAAACCTTGGGGTGCCCTAGCCTAAGGCTAGGGGAGCCCTAACCTAAGGCTAGGGGAGTCCTAACCTAAGGCTAGGGGAGCCCTAGCCTTAGCTTAAGGCTAGGGGAGCGCTACCCTTAGCCCAAGCCTAGGGGTGCCCTAACCTAAGGCTAGGGGAGCCCTAGCCTAAGGCTAGGGGAGCCCTAGCCTTGGCCTAAGCCTACGGGTGCCCTAGCCTAAGGCTATGGGAGCCCTATCCTAAGGCTAGGGGAGCCCTCGCCTTAGCCTTAGCCTAGGGGTGTCCTAGCCTAAGGTAAGGGGAGGCCTAGCCTAAGTCTCAGGGAGCCCTAGCCTTAGCCTAAGCCTAGGGGTGCCCTAGCCTTAGCCTAAGCCTAGGGGTGCCCTAACCTAAGGCTAGGGGAGCCCCAGCCCAAGGCTAGGGGAGACCTAGCCTAAGGCTAGGGGAGACCTAGCCTTAGCCTAAGCCTAGGGGTGCCCTAGGCTAAGGCTTGGGGAGCACTAGCCTAAGGCTAGGGGAGCCCTAGCCTTAGCCTAAGCCTAGGGGTGCCCTAGCCTAAGGTTAGGGGAACAATACCGTAAGGCTAGGGGAGCCATAGCCTAAGGTTCGGGGAGCTCTAGCCTAAGGCTCGGGGAGCCCTAGCGTAAGCCTAGGGGAGCCCTAGCCTAAGCCTAGGGGAGCCCTAGACTAAGGCTAGGGGAGCCCTATCCTAAGGCTAGGGGAACCATAGCCTTAGCCTAAACCTAGGGGTGCCCTAGCCTAAGGCTAGGGGAGCCCTAACCTAAGGCTAGGGGAGCCCTAGCCTTAGCCTAAGGCTAGGGGAGCGCTAGCCTTAGCCCAAGCCTAGGGGTGCCCTAACCTAAGGCTAGGGGAGCCCTAGCCTAAGGCGAGGGGATCCCTAGCCTTGGCCTAAGCCTAGGGGTGCCCTAACGTAAGGATAGGGGAGCCCTAGCCTAAGGCTAGGGGAGCCCTTGCCTTAACTTAAGCCTAGTGGTGCCCTAGCCTAAGGCTAGGGGAGCCCTATCCTAAGGCTAGGGGAGCCCTAGCCTTAGGCTAGGGGAGCCCTAGCCTTAGCCTAAGCCTAGGGGTGCCCTAGCCTAAGGCTAGGGGAGCCCTAGCCTAAGGCTAGGGGAGCCCCAGCCCAAGGCTAGGGGATACCTAGCCTTAGCCTAAGCCTAGGGGTGCCCTAGGCTAAGGCTAGGGGCGCACTAGCCTAAGGCTAGGGGAGCCCTAGTCTTAGCCTAAGCCTAGGGGTGCCCTAGCTTAAGGTTAGGGGAACACTACCCTAAGACTAGGGGAGCCATAGCCTAAGGTTCGGGGAGCTCTAGCCTAAGGCTTGGGGAGCCCTAGTGTAAGCCTAGGGGTGCCCTTACCTAACGCTAAGGGAGCGCTAGCCTTAGCCTAAGCCTAGGGGAGCCCTAGCCTAAGCCTAGGGGAGCCCTAGAGTAAAACTAGGGGAGCCCTATCCTAAGGCTAGGGGAACCATAGCCTTAGCCTAAACCTAGGGGTGCCCTCGCCTAAGGCTAGGGGAGCCCTAACCTAAGGATAGGGGAGCCCTAGCCTTAGCCTAAGGCTAGGGGAGCGCTAGCCTTAGCTCAAGCCTAGGGGTGCCCTAACCTAAGGCTAGGGGAGCCCTAGCCTAAGGCTAGGGGAGCCCTAGCCTAAGGCTAGGGGAGCCCTAGTCTTAGCCCAAGCCTACGGGTGCCCTAGCCTAAGGCTAGGGGAGCTCTAACCTAAGGCTAGGGAGCCCTAGCCTTAGCCTAAGCCTAGGGGAGCCCTAGCCTTAGCCTAAGCCTAAAGGTGCCCTAGCCTAAGGCGAGGGGATCCCTAGCCTTGGCCTAAGCCTAGGGGTGCCCTAACATAAGGATAGGGGAGCCCTAGCCCAAGGTTAGGGGAGCCCATTCCTTAACCTAAGCCTAGTGGTGCCCTAGCCTAAGGCTAGGGGAGCTCTATCCTAAGGCTAGCGGAGCCCTAGCCTTAGGCGAGGGGAGCCCTAGCCTTAGCCTAAGCCCAGGGGTGCCCTAGCCTAAGGCTAGGGGAGCCGTAACCTAAGGCTAGGGGAGCCTTAGCCTTAGCCTAAGCCTAGGGGTCCCCTAGCCTAAGGCTAGGGGAGCCCTAGCCTAAGTTTCAGGGAGCCCTAGCCTTAGCCTAATTCTAGGGGAGCCCTAGCCTAAGGGTAGGGGAGCCCTAGCCTTAGCCTAACCCTTGGGGTTCCATAGCCTAAGGCTAGGGGAGCCCTAACCTAATGCTAGGGGTGCCCTAGCCTTAGCCTAAGCCCAGGGGTGCCCTAGCCTAAGGCTAGGAGAGCCCTAGCCAAAGGCTAGGGGAGCCTTAGCCTAAGGCTATGGGAGCCCTAGCCTTAGCCTAAGCCTAAAAGTGCCCTAGCCTAAGGCTTGGGGAGCGCTAGCTTTAGCGTAAGCCTAAGGGTGCCCTAACCTAAGTCTAGAAAAGCCCTAGCCTTAGGCTAGGGGAGCCCTAGCCTAAGGCTAGGGGAGCCCTAGCCTTAGCCTAAGCCTAGGGGTGCCCTAGCCTAAGGTTAGGGGTACACTAACCTAAGGCTAGGAGAGCCATACCCTAAGGTTCGGGGAGCCCTAGTAAGGCTCAGGGAGCCCTAGCCTTAGCCTAAGCCTATCGGTGCCCAAGTCTAAGGCTATGGGAGCCTAGCCTAAGGCTTGGGGAGCCCTAGCCTTAGCCTAAGCCTAGGGGTGCCCTAACATAAGGATAGGGGAGCCCTAGCCCAAGGTTAGGGGAGCCCATGCCTTAACCTAAGCCTAGTGGTGCCATAGCCTAAGGTTCGGGGAGCCCTAGCCTAAGGCTCAGGGAGCCCTAGCCTAAGCTTAGGGGTGCCCTTACCTAACGCTAGGGGAGCACTAGCCTAAGCCTAGGAGTGCCCTAGCCCAAGGCTAGAGGAGCCCTAGCTTAAGGCTGGGGGTGTCTTAGCCTAAGGCTAGGGGAGCACTAACCAAAGGCTAGGGGAGCCCTAGCCTTAGCCTAAGCCTAGGGGAGCCCTAGTCTAAGGCTAGGGGAGCCCTAGCCTAAGGCTAGGGGAGCCCTAGCCTTAGCCTAAGCCTAAAGGTGCCCTAGCCTAAGCCTAGGGGATCCCTAGCTTTGGACTAAGCCTAGGGGTGCCCTAACGTAAGGCTAGGCGAGCCCTAGCCTTAGCCTAAGCCTTGGGGTGCCCTAACCTATGGCTAGGGGAGCCCTAGCCTAAGGGTAGGGGAACATTAGCCTAAGACTAGGGAAGCCCTTGCCTTAACCTAAACCTAGGGGTGCCCTAGCATAAGGCTAGGGGAGCCCTAGCCTAAGGCTAGGGGAGCCCTAGCCTAAGGCTAGGGGAGCCCTAGCCTAAGGCTAGGGGAGCCCTAGCCTTAGCCTAAGCCTAGGGGTGCCCTAGCCTAAGGCTAGGGGAGCCCTATCCCAAGGCTTGGGTAGCTCTAGCCTAAGGCTAGGGGAGCCATAGCCTAAGGCTAGGGGAGCCCTAGCCTTAGCCTAAGCCTAGGTGTGCCCTAGCCTAAGGCTAGGGGAGCCATAGCCTATGGCTAGGGGACCCTAGCCTTAGCCTAAGCCTAGGGGTGCCCTAGCCTAAGCCTAGGGTTGCCCTAGCCTAAGGCTAGGGGAGCACTAGCCTAAGCCTAGGGGTGCCCTAGCCTAAGGCTAGGGGAGCCCTAGCCTTAACCTAAGCCTAGGGGTGCCATAGCTTAAGGATAGGGGAGCCCTAACCTAAGGTTAGGGGTGCCCTAGACTAAGGCTATGGGAGCCCTAGCTTAAGGCTAGGGGAGCCCTAGCCTAAAGCTAGGGGAGCACTAGCCTTAGCCTAAGCCTAGGGGTGCCCTAGCCTAAGGCTAGGGGAGCACTAGCCTAAAGCTAGGGGAGCCCTAGCCTTAGCCTAAGCCTAGGGGTGCCCTAGCCTAAGGCTAGGGGAGCCCTAGCCTAAGTCTCAGGGAGCCCTAGCCTTAACCTAAGCCTAGGGGAGCCTTAGCATAAGGCTAGGGGAGCCCTAGCCTAAGCCTAAGCCTAAAAGTGCCCTAGCCTAAGGCTTGTGGAGCGCTAGCCTTAGCCTAAGCCTAGGAGTGCCCTAACCTAAGTCTAGAAAAACCCTAGCCTAATCCTAGGAGTGCCCTAACCTAAGTCTAGAAAAGCTCTAGCCTAAGGCTAGGGGAGCCCTAGCCTAAGGCTTGGGGAGCCCCAGCCTAAGGCTAGGGAAGCCCCAGCCCAAGGCTAGGGGAGCCCCAGCCCAAGGCTAGGGGAGCCCTAACCTAAGGCTAGGGGAGACCTAGCCTTAGCATAAGCCTAGGGGTGCCCTAGGCTAAGGCTAAGGGAGCACTAGCCTAAGGCTAGGGGAGCCCTAGCCTTAGCCTAAGCCTAGGGGTGCCCTAGCCTAAGGTTAGGGGAACACTACCCTAAGGCTAGGGGAGCCATAGCCTAAGATTCGGGGAGCTCTAGCCTAAGGCTCAGGGAGCCCTAGTGTAAGCCTAGGGGTGCCCTTACCTAATGCGAGGGGAGCGCTAACCTTAGCCTAAGCCTAGGGGAGCCCTAGCCTAAGCCTAGGGGAGCCTTAGACTAAGGCTAGGGGAGCCCTATCCTAAGGCTAGGGGAACCATAGCCTTAGCCTAAACCTTGGGGTGCCCTAGCCTAAGGCTAGGGGAGCCCTAACCTAAGGCTAGGGGAGCCCTAGCCTTAGCTTAAGGCTAGGGGAGCGCTACCCTTAGCCCAAGCCTAGGGGTGCCCTAACCTAAGGCTAGGGCAGCCCTAGCCTAAGGCTAGGGGAGCCCTAGCCTTAGCCTAAGCCTACGGGTGCCCTAGCCTAAGGCTATGGGAGCCCTATCCTAAGGCTAGGGGAGCCCTCGCCTTAGCCTTAGCCTAGGGGTGCCCTAGCCTAAGGTAAGGGGAGCCCTAGCCTAAGTCTCAGGGAGCCCTAGCCTTAGCCTAAGCCTAGGGGTGCCCTAGCCTTAGGCTAGGGGAGCCCTAGCCTAAGGCTAGGGGAGCCCTAGCCTTAGCCTAAGCCTAGGGGTGCCCTAGCCTAAGCCTAGGGGTGCCCTAGCCTAAGGCTAGGGGAGCGCCAACCCAAGGCTAGGGGAGCCCTAGCCTAAGGCTAGGGGAGCCCTAGCCTTAGCCTAAGCCTAGGGGTGCCCTAGCCTAAGGTTAGGGGAACACTACCGTAAGGCTAGGGGAGCCATAGCCTAAGGTTCGAGGAGCTCTAGCTTAAGGCTCGGGGAGCCCTACCGTAAGCCTAGGGGAGCCCTAGCCTAAGCCTAGGGGAGCCCTAGACTAAGGCTAGGGGAGCCCTATCCTAAGGCTAGGGGAACCATAGCCTTAGCCTAAACCTAGGGGTGCCCTAGCCTAAGGCTAGGGGAGCCCTAACCTAAGGCTAGGGGAGCCCTAGCCTTAGCCTAAGGCTAGGGGAGCGCTAGCCTTAGCCCAAGCCTAGGCGTGCCCTAACCTAAGGCTAGGGGAGCCCTAGCCTTAGCCTAAGCCTAGGGGAGCCTTAGCATAAGGCTAGGGGAGCCCTAGCCTAAGCCTAAGCCTAAAAGTGCCCCAGCCCAAGGCTAGGGGAGCATTAGCCTAAGGCTAGGGGAGCCCTAGCCTTAGCCTAAGCCTACGGGTGCCCTAGCCTAAGGCTAGGGGAGCCCTAACCTAAGGCTAGGGAGCCCTAGCCTTAGCCTAAGCCTAGGGGAGCCCTAGCCTTAGCCTAAGCCTAAAGGTGCCCTAGCCTAAGGCGAGGGGATCCCTAGCCTTGGCCTAAGCCTAGGGGTGCCCTAACGTAAGGATAGGGGAGCCCTAGCCTAAGGCTAGGGGAGCCCATGCCTTAACTTAAGCCTAGTGGTTCCCTAGCCTAAGGCTAGGGGAGCCCTATCCTAAGGCTAGCGGAGCCCTAGCCTTAGGCTAGGGGAGCCCTAGCCTTAGCCTAAGCCCAGGGGTGCCCTAGCCTAAGGCTAGGGGAGCCCTAACCTAAGGCTAGGGGAGCCTTAGCCTTAGCCTAAGCCTAGGGGTGCCCTAGCCTAATGCTAAAGGAGGACTAGACTAAGGCTAGGGGAGCCCTAGCCTTAGCCTAAGCCTAGGGGTGCCCTAGCCTAAGGCTAGGGGAGCCCTAGCGTAAGTCTCAGGGAGCCCTAGCCTTAGCCTAAGCCTTGGGGTTCCATAGCCTAAGGCTAGGGGAGCCCTAACCTAAGGCTAGGGGTGCCCTAGCCTTAGCCTAAGCCTAGGGGTGCCCTAGCCTAAGGTTAGGGGAGCCCTAGCCTAAGGCTAGGGGAGCCTTAGCCTAAGGCTATGGGAGCCCTAGCTTTAGCCTAAGCCTAAAAGTGCCCTAGCCTAAGGTTTGGGGAGCGCTAGCTTTAGCGTAAGCCTAAGGGTGCCCTAACCTAAGTCTAGAAAAGCCCTAGCCTAAGGCTAGGGGAGCCCTAGCCTAAGGCTAGGGGAGCCCTAGCCTAAGGCTAGGGGAGCACTAGCCTAAGGCTAGGGGAGCCCTAGCCTTAGCCTAAGCTTAGGGGTGCCCTAGCCTAAGGTTAGGGGTACACTAACCTAAGGCTAGGGGAGCCATACCCTAAGGTTCGGGGAGCCCTAGTAAGGCTCAGGGAGCCCTAGCCTTAGCCTAAGCCTATCGGTGCCCTAGCCTAAGGCTATGGGAGCCCTAGCCTAAGGCTCGGGGAGCCCTAGCCTTAGCCTAAGCCTAGGGGTGCCCTAGCCTAAGGCTAGGGGAGCCCTAGCGTAAGTCTCAGGGAGCCCTAGCCTTAGCCTAAGCCTTGGGGTTCCATAGCCTAAGGCTAGGGGAGCCCTAACCTAAGGCTAGGGGTGCCCTAGCCTTAGCCTAAGCCTAGGGGTGCCCTAGCCTAAGGTTAGGGGAGCCCTAGCCTAAGGCTAGGGGAGCCTTAGCCTAAGGCTATGGGAGCCCTAGCCTTAGCCTAAGCCTAAAAGTGCCCTAGCCTAAGGCTTGGGGAGCGCTAGCTTTAGCGTAAGCCTAAGGGTGCCCTAACCTAAGTCTAGAAAAGCCCTAGCCTAAGGCTAGGGGAGCCCTAGCCTAAGGCTAGGGGAGCACTAGCCTAAGGCTAGGGGAGCCCTAGCCTTAGCCTAAGCCTAGGGGTGCCCTAGCCTAAGGTTAGGGGTACACTAGCCTAAGGCTAGGGGAGCCATACCCTAAGGTTCGGGGAGCCCTAGTAAGGCTCAGGGAGCCCTAGCCTTAGCCTAAGCCTATCGGTGCCCTAGCCTAAGGCTATGGGAGCCCTAGCCCAAGGCTTGGTTAGCTCTAGCCTAAGGCTAGGGGAGCACTAGCCTAAGGCTAGGGGAGCCCTAGCCTTAGCCTAAGCCTAGGGGTGCCCTAGCCTAAGGCTAGGGGAGCCCTAGCCTTAACCTAAGCCTAGGGGTGCCATAGCCTAAGGATAGGGGAGCCCTAACCTAAGGTTAGGGGTGCCCTAGCCTTAGCCTAAGCCTTGGGGTGCCCTAGCCTAAGGCTAGGGGAGCCCTAGCTTAAAGCTAGGGGAGCCCTAGCCTAAAGCTAGGGGAGCCCTAGCCTTAGCCGAAGCCTAGGGGTGCCCTAGCCTAAGGCTAGAGGAGCCCTAGCCTTAGCAACAGCCTAGGGGTGCCCTAGCCTAAGGCTAGGGGAGCAGTAGCCTAAGGCTAGGGAAGCCCTAGCCCAAGGCTAGGGGAGCCCTAGCCTTAGCCTAAGCCTAGGGGTGCCCTAGCCTAAGGCTAAGGGATCTCTAGCCCAAGGCTAGGGGAGCCCTAGCCTAAGGCTAGGGGCGCCCTTACCTAACGCTAGGGGAGCGGTAGCCTAAGCCTTGGAGTGCCCTAGCCTAAGGCTAGGGGAGCCCTAGATTACGGCTAGGGGTGCCCTAGCCTTAGCCTAAACCTAGGTGTGCCCTAGCCGAAGGCTAAGGGAGCCCTAGCCTTAGCCTAAGCCTAGGGGTGCCCTAGCCTAAGCCTACGGGTGCCCTAGCCTAAGGCTAGGGGAGCCCTAACCTAAGGCTAGGGGAGCCCTAGCCTTAGCCTAAGCTTAGGGGTGCCCTAGCCTAAGGCTAGGGGAACCCTAGCCTAAGGCTAGGGGAGCCCTAGCCTTGGCCTAAGCCTAGGGGAGCCCTAGTCTAAGGCTAGGGGAGCCCTAGCCTTAGCCTAAGCCTAAAGTTGCCCTAGCCAAAGCCTAGGGGATCCCTAGCGTTGGCCTAAGCCTAGGGGTGCCCTAACGTAAGGCAAGGGGAGCCCTAGCCTAAGGTTGGGGGAGCATTAGCCTAAGACTAGGGGAGCCCGTGCCTTAACCTAAGCCTAGGGGTGCCCTAGCATAAGGCTAGGTGAGCCCTAGCCTAAGGCTAGGGGAGCCCTAGCCTAAGGCTAAGGGAGCCCTAGCCTAAGGCTAGGGGAGCCCTAGCCTTAGTCTAAGCCTAGGGGTGCGCTAGCCTAAGGCTAGGGGAGCCCTAACCCAAGGCTAGGGTAGCTCTAGCTAAGGCTAGGGGAGCCATAGCCTAAGGGAACCCTAGCCTTAGCCTAAGCCTAGGGGTGCCCTAGCCTAAGGCTAGGGGAGCACTAGCCTAAGGCTAGGGGAGCCCTAACCTTAGCCTAAGCCTAGGGGTGCCCTAGCCTAAGGCTAGGGGAGCCCTATCCTAAGTCTCAGGGAGACCTAGCCTTAGCCTAACTTAGGGGAGCCCTAGCCTAAGGCTAGGGGAGCCCTAGCCTTATCCTAAGCCTAGGGGTGCCATAGCCTAAGGCTAGGGGAGCCCTAACCTAAGGCTAGGGCTGCCCTAGCCTTAGCCTAAGCCTAGGGGTGCCCTAACTTAAGGCTAGAGGAGCCCTAGCCTTAGCCTAAGCCTAGGGGTGCCCTAGCCTAAGGCTAGGGGAGCACTAGCCTAAGGCTAGGGGAGCCCCAGCCCAAGGCTAGGGGAGACCTAGCCTTAGCCTAAGCCAAGGGTTGCCCTAGGCTAAGGCTAGGGGAGCACTAGCCTAAGGCTAGGGGAGCCCTAGCCTTAGCCTAAGCCTAGGGGTGCCCTAGCTTAAGGTTAGGGGAACACTACCCTAAGGCTAGGGGAGCCATAGCCTAATGTTCGGGGAGCTCTAGCCTAAGGTTCGGGGAGCCCTAGTGTAAGCCTAGGGGTGCCCTTACCTAACGCTAGGGGAGCGCTAGCCTTAGCCCAAGCCTAGGGGTGCCCTAACCTAAGGCTAGGGGAGCCCTAGCCTAAGGCTAGGGGAGCCCTAGCCTTGGCCTAAGCCTACGGGTGCCCTAACGTAAGGCTAGGGGAGCCAGAGCCTAAGGCTCAGAGGCCCTAGCCTTAGCCTAAGCCTAGGGGAGCCCTAGTCTAAGGCTAGGGGAACCCTAGCCTAAAGCTAGGGGAGCCCTAGCCTTAGCCTAAGCCTAAAGGTGACCTAGCCTAAGCCTAGGGGATCCCTAGCGTTGGCCTAAGCCTAGGGGTGCCCTAACGTAAGACTAGGGGAGCCCTAACCTAAGGTTAGAGGAGACCTAGCCTTAGCCTAAGCCTTGGGGTGCCCTAACCTAAGGCTAGGGGAGCCCTAGCCTAAGGTTGGGGGAGCATTAGCCTAAGACTAGGGGAGCCCGTGCCTTAACCTAAGCCTAGGGGTGCCCTAGCCTAAGGCTAGGTGAGCCCTAGCCTAAGGCTAGTGGAGCCCTAGCCTAAGGCTAGCGGAGCCCTAGCCTAAGGCTAGGGGAGCCCAGGCCTTAGCCTAAGCCTAGGGGTGCGCTAGCCTAAGGCTAGGGGAGCCCTAACCCAAGGCTAGGGTAGCTCTAGCTAAGGCTAGGGGAGCCATAGCCTAAGGCTAGGGGAACCCTAGCCTTAGCCTAAGCCTAGGGGTGCCCTAGCCTAAGCCTAGGGGTACCCTAGCCTAAGGCTAGGGGAGCACTAGCCTAAGGCTAGGGGAGCCCTAGCCTTAGCCTAAGCCTAGGGGTACACTAGCCTAAGGCTAGGGGAGCCCTAGCCTAAGTCTCAGGGAGACCTAGCCTTAGCCTAACTTAGGGGAGCCCTAGCCTAAGGCTAGGGGAGCCCTAGCCTTATCCTAAGCCTAGGGGTGCCATAGCCTAAGGCTAGGGGAGCCCTAACCTAAGGCTAGGGCTGCCCTAGCCTTAGCCTAAGCCTAGGGGTGCCCTAACCTAAGGCTAGAAAAGCCCTAGCCTAAGGCTAGGGGAGCCCTAGGCTAAGGCTAGGGGAGCCCTAGCCTTAGCCTAAGCCTAGGGGTGCCCTAGTCTAAGGCTAGAGGAGCCCTAGCCTTAGCCTAAGCCTAGGGGTACCCTAGCCTAAGGCTAGGGGAGCACTAGCCTAAGGCTAGGGGAGCCCCAGCCTAAGGCTAGGGGAGCCCCAGCCCAAGGCTAGGGGAGACCTAGCCTTAGCCTAAGCCTAGGGGTGCCCTAGCTTAAGGTTAGGGGAACACTACCCTAAGGCTAGGGGAGCCATAGCCTAATGTTCGGGGAGCTCTAGCCTAAGGTTCGGGGAGACCTAGTGTAAGCCTAGGGGTGCCCTTACATAACGCTAGGGGAGCGCTAGCCTTAGCATAAGCCTAGGGGAGCCCTAGCCTAAGCCTAGGGGAGCCCTAGACTAAGGCTAGGGGAGCCCTATCCTAAGGCTAGGGGAACCATAGCCTTAGCCTAAACCAAGGGGTGCCCTAGCCTAAGGCTAGGGGAGCCCTAACCTAAGGCTAGGGGAGCCCTTCCCTTAGCCTAAGGCTAGGGGAGCGCTAGCCTTAGCCCAAGCCTAGGGGTGCCCTAACCTAAGGCTAGGGGAGCCCTAGCCTAAGGCTAGGGGAGCCCTAGCCTTAGCCTAAGCCTACGGGTACCCTAGCCTAAGGCTTGGGGAGCCCTAACCTAAGGCTAGGGAGCCCTAGCCTTAGCCTAAACCTAGGGGAGCCCTAGTCTTAGCCTAAGCCTAAAGGTGCCCTAGCCTAAGGCGAGGGGATCCCTAGCCTTGGCCTAAGCCTAGGGGTGCCCTAACGTAAGGATATGGGAGCCCTAGCCTAAGGCTCGGGGATCCCTTGCCTTAACCTAAGCCTAGTGGTGCCCTAGCCTAAGGCTAGGGGAGCCCTATCCTAAGGCTAGCGGAGCCCTAGCCTTAGGCTAGGGGAGCCCTAGCCTTAGCCTAAGCTCAGGGGTGCCCTAGCCTTAGGCTAGGGGAGCCCTAACCTTAGCCTAAGCCTAGAGGAGCCCAAGCCTAAGGGTAGGGGAGCCCTAGCCTTAGCCTAAGACTTGGGGTTCCACAGCTTAAGGCTAGGGGAGCCCTAACCTAAGGCTAGGGGTGCCCTAGCCTTAGCCTAAACCTAGGGGTGCCCTAGCCTAAGGCTAGGGGAGCCCTAGCCTAAGGCTAGGGGAGCCTTAGCCTAAGGCGATGGGAGCCCTAGCCTTAGCCTAAGCCTAAAAGTGCCCTAGCCTAAGGCTTGGGGAGCGCTAGCTTTAGCGTAAGCCTCTGGGTGCCCTAACCTAAGTCTAGAAAAGCCCTAGCCTAAGGTTAGGGGAGCCCTAGCCTTAGCCTAAGCCTAGGGGTGCCCTAGCCTAAGGTTAGGGGTACACTAACCTAAGACTAGGGGAGCCATACCCTAAGGTTCGGGGAGCCCTAGTAAGGCTCAGGGAGCCCTAGCCTTAGCCTAAGCCTATCGGTGCCATAGCCTAAGGCTATGGGAGCCCTAGCCTAAAGCTCGGGGAGCCCTAGCCTTAGCCTAAGCCTAGGGGTGCCCTAGGCTAAGGTTAGTGGAACACTAGCCTAAGGCTAGGGGAGCCATAGCCTAAGGTTCGGGGAGCCCTAGCTTAAGGCTCGGGGAGCCCTAGCCTAAGCTTAGGGGTGCCCTTACCTAACACTAGGGGAGCACTAGCCTAAGCCTAGGAGGGCCCTAGCCTAAGGCTAGAGGAGCCCTAGCTTAAGGCTAGGGGTGTCTTAGCCTAAGGCTAGGGGAGCATTAGCCTAAGGCTAGGGGAGCCCTAGCCTTAGCCTAAGCCTAGGGGAGCCCTAGTCTAAGGCTAGAGGAGCCCTAGCCAAAGGCTAGGGGAGCCCTAGCCTTAGCCTAAGCCTAAAGGTGCCCTAGCCTAAGCCTAGGGGATCCCTAGCTTTGGCCTAAGCCTAGGGGTGCCCTAACGTAAGGCTAGTGGAGCCCTAGCCTTAGCCTAAGACTTGGGGTGCCCTAACCTAAGGCTAGGGGAGCCCTAGCCTAAGGTTAGGGGAACATTAGCCTAAGACTAGGGAAGCCCTTGCCTTAACCTAAGCCTAGGGGTGCCCTAGCATAAGGCTAGGGGAGCCCTAGCTTAAGGCTAGGGGAGCCCTAGCCTAAGGCTAGGGGAGCCCTAACCCAAGGCTTGGGTAGCTCTAGCCTAAGGCTAGAGGATCCATAGCCTAAGGCTAGGGGAACCCTAACCTTAGCCTAAGCCTAGGGGTGCCCTAGCCTAAGCCTAGGGTTGCCCTAGCCTAAGGCTAGGGGAGCACTAGCCTAAGGCTAGGGGAGCCCTAGCCTTAGCCTAAGCCTAGGGGTGCCCTAGCCTAAGGCTAGGGGAGCCCTAGCCTAAGTCTCAGGGAGCCCTAGCCTTAGCCTATCCTAGGGGAGCCCTAGCCTAAGGCTAAGGGAGCCCTAGCCTTAACCTAAGCCTAGGGGTGCCATAGCCTAAGGATAGGGGAGCCCTAACCTAAGGTTAGGGGTGCCCTAGCCTTAGCCTAAGCCTAGGGGTGCCCTAGCCTAAGGCTAGAGGATCCCTAGCCTTAGCCTAAGCCTAGGGGTGCCCTAGCCTAAGGCTAGGGGAGCACTAGCCTAAGGCTAGGGTAGCCCTATCCTAAGGCTAGGGGAGACCTAGCCTTAGCCTAGATGTGCCCTTACCTAACACTAGGGGAGCGCTAGCCTAAGCCTTGGAGTGCCCTAGCCTAAGGCTAGGGGAGCCCTAGATTAAGGCTAGGGGTGCCCTAGCCTAAGGCTAGGGGAGCACTAGCCTAAGGCTAGGGGAGCCCTAGCCTTAGCCTAAACCTTGGTGTGCCCTAGCCTAAGGCTAGGGGAGCCCTAGCCTTATCCTAAGCCTAGGGGTGCGCTAGCCTAAGGCTAGGGCAGCCCTAGCCTAAGGCTAGGGGAGACTTAGCCTAAGGCTAGGGGAGCCCTAACCTTAGCATAAGCCTAGGGGTGCCCTAGCCTAAGGCTAGGGGAGCCCTAACCTTAGCCTAAGCCTAGGGGATCCCTAGCCTAAGTGTAGGGGAGCCCTAGCCTTAGCCTAAGCCTTGGGGTTCCATAGCCTAAGGCTAGGGGAGCCCTAACCTAAGGCTAGGGGTGCCCTACCCTTAGCCTAAGCCTAGGGGTGCCCTAGCCTAAGGCTTGGGGATCGCTAGCTTTAGCCTAAACCTAGGGGTGCCCTAACCTAAGTCTAGAAAAGCCCTAACCTAAGTCTAGAAAAGCCCTAGCCTAAGGCTAGGGGAGCCCTAGCCTAAGGCTAGTGGCGGCCCTAGCCTTAGCCTAAGCCTAGGGGTGCCTTAGCCTAAGGCTAGGGGAGCCCTAACCCAAGGCTAGGGGAGGCCTAGCCATAGCCTAAGCCTAGGGGTGCCCTAGCCTAAGGATAGGGGAACACTAGCCTAAGGCTAGGGGAGCCATAGCCTAAGGTTCGGGGAGCCCTAGCCTAAGGCTCGGGGAGCCCTAGCCTAAGCCTAGGGGTTCCCTTACCTAACACTAGGGGAGCGCTAGCCTAAACCTTGGAGTGCCCTAGCCTAAGGCTAGGGGAGCCCTAGATTAAGGCTAGGGGTGCCCTAGCCTAAGGCTAGGGGAGCACTAGCCTAAGGCTAGGGGAGCCCTACCCTTAGCCTAAGCCTAGGGGAGCCCTAGCCTAAGACTAGGGGAACTCTAGCCTAAGGCTAGGGGAGCCCTAGCCTTAACCTAAACCTTGGTGTGCCCTAGCTTAAGGCTAGGGGAGCCCTAGCCTTATCATAAGCCTAGGGGTGCGCTAGCCTAAGGCTAGGGGAGCCCTAGCCTAAGGCTAGGGGAGCCCTAGCCTTAGCTTAAGCCTAGGGGTTCCCTAGCATAAGCCTAGGGATGCCCTAGCCTAAGCCTAGGGGTGCCCTAGCATAAGGCTAGGGGAGCCTTAGCGTACGGCCAGGGGAGCACGAGCCTAAGGCTAGGGGTGCCCGAGCCTACAGATAGGGGAGCCCTAGCCTAAGGCTAGGGTAGCCCTAGCCTAAGGCTTGGGGAGCCCTAGCCTTAGCCTAAGCCTAGGGGTGCCCTAGCCTAAGGTTAGGGGAGCCCTAGCCTTAGCCTAAGCCTAAAATTGCCCTAGACTAAGGCTAGGGGAGCGCTAGCCTTAGCCTAAGCCTAGGGGTGCCCTAACCTAAGGCTAGGGTAGCCCTAGCCTAAGGCTAGGGGAGCCCTAGCCTAAGGCTAGGGGAGCCCTAACCTTAACCTAAGCCTAGGGGTGCCCGACGTAAGGCTATGGAGCCCTAGCCTAAGGCTAGGGGAGCCCAAGCCTTAGCCTAAGCCTAGGGGTGCCCTAACCTAAGGCTAGGGGAGCCCTAGCCTTAGCCTAAGCCTAGGGGTGCCATCGCCTAAGGCTAGGGGAGCCCTAGGCCAAGGCTAGGGGAGCCCTATCATAAGGCTAGGGGAGCCCTAGCCTAAGGCTAGGATATTCCTAGACTTAGCCTAAGCCTAGGGGAGCCCTAGCCTAAGTCTAGGGTTTCTATAGCCTAAGGCTAGGGGAGCCATTGCCTTAACCTAAGCCTTGGGGTGCCCTAACCTAATGCTAGGGGAGCCCTAGCCTTAGCCTAAGCTTAGGGGTGCCCTAACCTAACGCTAGGGGAGCCCTAGCCTTAGCCTAAGCCTAGGGGTGCCCTAACATAAGGCTATGGAGCCCTAGCCTAAGGCTAGGGGAGCCCTAGCCTTAGCCTAAGACTAGGGGTGCCCGAACCTAAGGCTAGGGGAGCCCTAGCCTAAGTCTATGGTTTCTATAGCCTAAGGCTAGGGGAGCCATTGCCTTAACCTAAGCCTTGGGGTGCCCTAGCCTAAGGCTAGGGGAGCCCTAGCCTAAGGCTAGGGGAGCCCTAGCCTAAGGCTAGGGGAGCCCTAGCCTTAGCCTAAGCCTAGAGGTGCCCTAGCCTAAGGCTAGGGGAGCCCTAGCCCAAGACTAGGGGAGCCCTAGCCTAAGTCTAGGGTTTCCCTAGCCTAAGGCTAGGGGAGCCATTGCCTTAGCCTAAGCCTAGGGGTGCCCTAGCCTAAGGCTAGGGGAGCACTAGCCTATGCCTAGGGGAGCCCTAGCCTTAGCCTAAGCCTAGGGGTGCCCTACCCTAAGGTTAGGGGAACACTAGCCTAAGGCTAGGGGAGCCATAGCCTAAGGTTCGGGGAGCCCTAGCCTAAGGCTCCGGGAGCCCTAGCCTAAGCCTAGGGGTGCCCTTACCTAACGCTAGGGGAGCGCTAGCCTAAGCCTTGGAGTGCCTTAGCCTAAGGCTAGGGGAGCCCTAGATTAAGGCTAGGGGTGCCCTAGCCTAAGGCTAGGGGAGCACTAGCCTAAGGCTAGGGGAGCCCTAGCCTTAGCCTAAGCCTAGAGGAGCCCTAGCCTAAGACTAGGGGAGACCTAGCCTAAGGCTAGGGGAGCCCTAGACTTAGCCTAAACTTAGGTGTGCCCTAGCCGAAGGCTAAGGGAGCCCTAGCCTTAGCCAAAGCCTTGGGGTGCCCTAGCCTAAGGGTAGGGGAGCCCTAGCCTTAGCCTAAGCCTAGGTGTGCCCTAGCCTAAGCCTACGGGTGCCCTAGCATAGAGCTAGGGGAGCCCTAACCTAAGGGAAGGGAAGTCCTAGCCTTAGCCTAAGCCTAGGGGTGCCCTAGCCTAAGGCTAGGGAAACCCTAGCCTAAGTCTAGGGGAGCCCTAGCCTTAGCCTAAGCCTAGGGGAGCCCTAGTCTAAGGCTAGGGGAGCCCTAGCCTAAGGCTAGGGGAGCCCTAGCCTTAGCCTAAGCCTAAAGGTTCCCTAGCCTAAGCCTAGGGGATCCCTAGCTTTGGCCTAAGCCTAGGGGTGCCCTAACGTAAGGCTAGGGGAGCCCTAGCCTAAGGTTAGGGGAGACATAGCCTTAGCCTAAGCCTTGGAGTGCCCTAACCTAAGGCTAGGGGAGCCCTAGCCTAAGGTTGGGGGAACATTAGCCTAAGACTAGGGGAGCCCGTGCCTTAACCTAAGCCTAGGGGGGCCCTAGCATAAGGCTAGGAGAGCCTTAGCCTAAGGCTTGGGGAGCCCTAGCCTAAGGCTAGGGTAGCTCTAGCTAAGGCTAGGGGAGCCATAGCCTAAGACTAGGGGAACCCTAGCCTTAGCCTAAGCCTAGGGGTGCCCTAGCCTAAGCCTAGGGGTACCCTAGCCTAAGGCTAGGGGAGCACTAGCCTAAGGCTAGGGGAGCCCTAGCCTTAGCCTAAGCCTAGGGGTGCCCTAGCCTAAGGCTAGCGGAGCCCTAGCCTAAGTCTCAGGGAGCCCTAGCCTTAGCCTAACCTAGGGGAGCCCTAGCCTAAGGCTAGGGGATCCCTAGCCTTATCCTAAGCCTAGGGGTGCCATAGCCGAAGGCTAGGGGAGCCCTAGCCTTAGCCAAAGCCTAGGGGTGCGCTAGCCTAAGGCTAGAGGAGCCCTAGCCTAAGGCTAGGGGAGACCTAGCCTAAGGCTAGGGGAGCCCTAGCCTAAGGCTAGGTGTGCCCTAGCCTAAGGTTAGGGGAGCCCTAGCATAAGGCTAGGGGTGCCCTATCCTAAGGCTAGGGGAGTCCTAGACTTAGCCTAAGCCTACGGGTGCCCTAGCCTAAGGCTAGGGGAGCCCTAACCTAAGGCTAGGTGAGCCCTAGCCTTAGCCTAAGCCTAGGGGTGCCCTAGCCTAATGCTAGGGGAGCCCTAGCCTTAGCCTAAGCCTAAAAGTGCCCTAGCCTAAGCTAGGGGAGCGCTAGCCTTAGCCTGAAACTAGGGGTGCCCTAACCTAAGGCTAGGGCTGCCCTAACCTAAGGCTAGGGGAGCCCTAGCCTAAGGCTAGGGGAGCCTTAGTCTAAGGCTAGGGGAGCCCTAGCCTTAGCCTAAGCCTAGGGGTGCCGAAGCCTAAGGCTAGGGGAGCCCTAGCCTTAGCCTAAGCCTAGGGGTGCACTAACCTAAGGATATTAAAGCCATAGCCTAAGGCTAGGGGAGCCCTAGCTTAAGGCTAGGGGAGCCCTAGCCTTAGCCTAAAACTAGGGGTGCCCTAGCCTAAGGCTAGAGGAGCCCTAGTCTTAGCCTAAGCCTAGGGGTGCCCTAGCCTAAGGCTAGGGTTGCCCTAGCCTAAGGCTAGGGGAGGCCTAGCCATAGCCTAAGCCTAGGGGTGCCCTAGCCTAAGGTTAGGGGAACACTAGCCTAAGGCTAGGGGAGCCATAGCCTAAGGTTCGGGGAGCACTAGCCTAAGGCTCGGGGAGCCCTAGCCTAAGCCTAGGGGTGCCCTTACCTAACACTAGGGGAGCGCTAGCCTAAGCCTTGGAGTGCCCTAGCCTAAGGCTAGGGGAGCGCTAGATTAAGGCTAGGGGTGCCCTAGCCTAAGGCTAGGGGAGCCCTAGCCTAAAACTAGGGGAGCCCTAGCCTAAGGCTAGGGGAGCCCTAGCCTTAGCCTAAACCTAGGTGTGCCCTAGACGAAGGCTAGGGGAGCCCTAGCCTTAGCCAAAGCCTTGGGGTGCCCTAGCCTAAGGGTAGGGGAGCCCTAGCCTTATCCTAAGCCTAGGGGTGCGCTAGCCTAAGGCTAGAGGAGCCCTAGCCTAAGGCTAGGGGAGACCTAGCCTAAGGCTAGGGGAGCCCTAGTTAAGGCTAGGTGTGCCCTAGCCTAAGGTTAGGGGAGCCCTAGCATAAGGCTAGGGGTGCCCTATCCTAAGGCTAGGGGAGTCCTAGACTTAGCCTAAGCCTACGGGTGCCCTAGCAAAAGGCTAGGGGAGCCCTAACCTAAGGCTAGGGGAGCCCTAGCCTTAGCCTAAGCCTAGGGGTGCCCTAGCCTAATGCTAGGGGAGCCCTAGCCTTAGCCTAAGCCTAAAAGTGCCCTAGCCTAAGGTAGGGAAGCGCTAGCCTTAGCCTGAACCTAGGGGTGCCCTAACCTAAGGCTAGGGGAGCCCTAACCTAAGGCTAGGGAGCCCTAGCCTTAGCCTAAGCCTAGGGAGCCCTAGCCTAAGGCTAGGGGAGCCCTAGCCTAAGGCTAGGGGAGCCCTAGCCTAAGGCTAGGGGAGCCCTAGCCTTAGCCTAAGCCTAGGGGTGCCCTTGCCTAAGGCTAGGGGAGCCCTAGACTTAGCCTAAGCTTAACGGTGCCCTAGCATAAGGCTAGAGGATCCCTAGCCTTGGCCTAAGCCTACGGGTGCCCTAACGTAAGGCTCGTGGAGCCAGAGCCTAAGGCTCAGAGGCCCTAGCCTTAGCCTAAGCCTAGGGGAGCCCTAGCCTAAGGCTAGGGGAGCCCTAGCCTTAGCCTAAGCCTAGGAGTGCCCTAGCCTAAGGCTAGCGGAGCGCTAGCCCAAGGCTAGGGTAGCCCTAGCCTAAGGCTAGGGGAGCCTTAGCCTAAGCCTAGGGGTGCCCTAGCCTAAGGCTAGGGGAGCACTAGCCTAAGGCTAGGGGAGCCCTAGCCTTAGCCTTAGCCTAAGCCTAGGGGTGCCCTAGCCTAAGGCTAGGGAGCCCTATCCTAAGTCTCAGGGAGCCCTAGCCTTAGCCTAAGCCTAGGGGAACCCTAACCTAAGGGTAGGGGAGCCCTAGCCTTAGCCTAAGCCTTGGGGTTCCATAGCCTAAGGCTAGGGGAGCCCTAACCTAAGGCTAGGGTGCCCTAGCCTTAGCCTAAGCTTAGGGGTGCCCTAGCCTAAGGCTTGGGGATCGCTAGCTTTAGCCTAAACCTAGGGGTGCCCTAAACTAAGTCTAGAAAAGCCCTAGCCTAAGGCTAGGGGAGCCCTAGCCTAAGGCTAGGGGAGCCCTAGCGTTAGCCTAAGCCTAAGGGTGCCCAAGCCTAAGGCTAGGGGAGCACTAGCCTAAGGCTAGGGGTGTCCTAGCCTTAGCCTAAGCCTAGGGGTGCCCTAGCCTAAGGTTAGGGGTACACTAGCCTAAGGCTAGGGCAGCCATAGCCTAAAGCTTGAGGAGCCCTAGCCTAAGGCTAGGGGAGCCCTAGCCTTAGCCTAAGCCAAGGGTGCCCTAACCTACGGCTAGGGGAACCCTAGCCCAAGGCTAGGGGAGCTCTAGTCTAAGGCTAGGGGAGACTTGCCTAAGGCTAGGGGAGCCCTAGCCTTAGCCTAAGCCTAGGGGTGCCCTAGCCTAAGGCTAGGGGAGCCCTAGCCTAAGGCTAGGGGAGCCTTAGTCTAAGGCTAGGGGAGCCCTAGCCTTAGCCTAAGCCTAGGGGTGCCCTAACCTAAGGCTAGAAAAGCCCTAGCCTAAGGCTAGGGGAGCCCTAGCCAAAGGCTAGGGGAGCCCTAGCCTTAGCCTAAGCCTAGGGGTGCCCTAGCCTAAGGCTAGAGGAGCCCTAGCCTTAGCCTAAGCCTAGGGGTGCCCTAGCCTAAGGCTAGGGGAGCACTAGCCTAAGGCTAGGGGAGACCTAGCCTTAGCCTAAGCCCAGGGGTGACCTAGCCTAAGGCTAGGGGAGCATTAACCCAAGGCTAGGGGAGCCCTAGCCTAAGGCTAGGCGAGCCCTAGCCTTAGCCTAAGCCTAGGGGTGCCTAGCCTAAGGCTAGGGGAGCACTAACCTAAGGCTAGGGGAGGCCTAGCCATAGCCTAAGCCTAGGGGTGCCCTAGCCTAAAGTTAGGGGAACACTAGCCTAAGGCTAGGGGAGCCATAGCCTAAGGTTCGGGGAGCCCTAGCCTAAGGCTCGGGGAGCCCTAGATTAAGGCTAGGGGAGCCCTAACCTTAGCATAAGCCTAGGGGTGCCCTAGCCTAAGGCTAGAGGAGCCCTAGCCTTTGCCTAAACCTAGGTGTGCCCTAGCCGAAGGCTAGGGGAGCCCTAGCCTTAGCCAAAGCCTTGGGGTGCCCTAGCCTAAGGCTAGGGGAGCCCTAGCCTTATCCTAAGCCTAGGGGTGCGCTAGCCTAAGGCTAGAGGAGCCCTAGCCTAAGGCTAGGGGAGACTTAGCCTAAGGCTAGGGGAGCCCTAACCTTAGCATAAGCCTAGGGGTGCCCTAGCCTAAGGCTAGGAGAGCCCTAGCCTAAGGCTAGAGCAGCCCTGGCCTAAGCCTAGTGGTGCCCTGGTCCAAGGCTAGGGGAGCCCTAGCGTAACGCTAGGGGAGCCCTTGCCTAAGTCTAGGGGAGCCCTAGCCTAAGGCTAGGTGTGCCCCAGCCCACGGCTAGGGGAGCACGCGCCTAAGGCTAGGGGAGCCTTGGCCTAAGCCTAGGGGTGCCCTGGCCTAAGGCTAGGGGAGCCCTAGCGTAACGCAGGAGCCCTAGCCTAAGGCTAGTGGAGCCCTAGCCTAAGGCTAGGTGTGCCCGAGGCGTCGGCTAGGGGAGCACGAGCCTAAGGCTAGTGGAGCCCGAGTCCTTGGCTAGGGGAACCCTAGCCTAAGCCTAGGGTTGCCCTAGCCAAAGGCTAGGGGTGCTCGAGCCTAAGGCTAGGGGAGCACCACCCTAAGGCTAGGGGAACCCGAGTCTAAGGCTTGGGGGAGCCCTAGCCTAAGCCTAGGGGTGACCTAGCCTAAGGATAGGGGAGCCATAGCCTTAGCCTAAGCCTAGGGGTTCCCTAGCATAAGCCTAGGGGTGCCCTAGCCTAAGCCTAGGGGTGCCCTAGCATAAGGCTAGGGGAGCCATAGCGTACGGCTAGGGGAGCACGAGCCTAAAGCTAGGGGTGCCCGAGCCTACAGCTAGGGGAGCCCAAGCCTAAGGCTAGGGTAGCCCTAGCCTAAGGCTTGGGGAGCCCTAGCCTTAGCCTAAGCCTAGGGGTGCCCTAGCCTAAGGTTAGGGGAGCCCTAGCCTTAGCCTAAGCCTAAAATTGCCCTAGACTAAGGCTAGGGGAGCGCTAGCCTTAGCCTAAGCCTAGGGGTGCCCTAACCTAAGGCTAGGGTAGCCCTAGCCTAAGGCTAGGGGAGCCCTAGCCTAAGGTTAGGGGAGCCCTAGCCTTAACCTAAGCCTAGGGGTGCCCGACGTAAGGCTATGGAGCCCTAGCCTAAGGCTAGGGGAGCCCTAGCCTTAGCCTAAGCCTAGGGGTGCCCTAACCTAAGGCTAGGGGAGCCCTAGCCTTAGCCTAAGCCTAGGGGTGCCATCGCCTAAAGCTAGGGGAGCCCTAGCCCAAGGCTAGGGGAGCCCTATCATAAGGCTAGGGGAGCCCTAGCCTAAGGCTAGGATAGTCCTAGGCTTAGCCTAAGGCTAGGGGTGCCCTAGCCTAAGGCTAGGGGACCTCTAACCTACGGCTAGGGGAGCCCTAGCCTTAGCCTAAGCCTAGGGGTGCCCTAGCCTAGAGGCTAGGGGAGCCCTAACCTAAGGCTAGGGAGCACTAGCCTTAGCCTAAGCCTAGGGGTGCCCTAACCTAACACTAGGGGAGCCCTAGCCTTAGCCTAAGCCTAGGGGTGCCCTAACATAAGGCTATGGAGCCCTAGCCTAAGGCTAGGGGAGCCCTAGCCTTAGCCTAAGACTAGGGGTGCCCGAACCTAAGGCTAGGGGAGCCCTAGCCTAAGTCTAGGGTTTCCATAGCCTAAGGCTAGGGGAGCCATTGCCTTAACCTAAGCCTTGGGGTGCCCTAGCCTAAGGCTAGGGGAGCCCTAGCCTAAGGCTAGGGGAGCCCTAGCCTTAGCCTAAGCCTAGAGGTGCCCTAGCCTAAGGCTAGGGGAGCCCTAGCCCAAGACTAGGGGAGCCCTAGCCTAAGTCTAGGGTTTCCCTAGCCTAAGGCTAGGGGAGCCATTGCCTTAGCCTAAGCCTAGGGGTGCCCTAGCCTAAGGCTAGGGTAGCACTAGCCTATGCCTTGGGGAGCCCTAGCCTAAGGCTCCGGGAGCCCTAGCCTAAGCCTAGGGGTGCCCTTACCTAACGCTAGGGGAGCGCTAGCCTAAGCCTTGGAGTGCCTTAGCCTAAGGCTAGGGGAGCCCTAGATTAAGGCTAGGGGAGCCCTAGCCTTAGCCTAAGCCTAGAGGAGCCCTAGCCTAAGACTAGGGGAGACCTAGCCTAAGGCTAGGGGAGCCCTAGCCTTAGCCTAAACCTAGGGGTGCCCTAGCCGAAGGCTAAGGGAACCCTAGCCTTAGCCAAAGCCTTGGGGTGCCCTAGCCTAAGGGTAGGGGAGCCCTAGCCTTAGCCTAAGCCTAGGTGTGCCCTAGCCTAAGCCTACGGGTGCCCTAGCATAGAGCTAGGGGAGCCCTAACCTAAGGGAAGGGAAGTCCTAGCCTTAGCCTAAGCCTAGGGGTGCCCTAGCCTAAGGCTAGGGAAACCCTAGCCTAAGTCTAGGGGAGCCCTAGCCTTAGCCTAAGCCTAGGGGAGCCCAAGTCTAAGGCTAGGGGAGCCCTAGCCTAAGGCTAGGGGAGCCCTAGCCTTAGCCTAAGCCTAAAGGTGCCCTAGCCTAAGCCTAGGGGATCCCTAGCTTTGGCCTAAGCCTAGGGTTGCCCTAACGTAAGGCTAGGGGAGCCCTAGCCTAAGGTTAGGGGAGACATAGCCTTAGCCTAAGCCTTGGAGTGCCCTAACCTATGGCTAGGGGAGCCCTAGCCTAAGGTTGGGGGAGCATTAGCCTAAGACTAGGGGAGCCAGTGCCTTAACCTAAGCCTAGGGGTGCCATAGCCGAAGGCTAGGGGAGCCCTAGCCTTAGCCAAAGCCTTGGGGTGCCCTACCCTAAGGCTAGGGGAGCCCTAGCCTTATCCTAAGCCTAGGGGTGCGCTAGCCTAAGGCTAGAGGAGCCCTAGCCTAAGGCTAGGGGAGACCTAGCCTAAGGCTAGGGGAGCCCTAGCCTAAGGCTAGGTGTGCCCTAGCCTAAGGTTAGGGGAGCCCTAGCATAAGGCTAGGGGTGCCCTATCCTAAGGCTAGGGGAGTCCTAGACTTAGCCAAAGCCTATGGGTGCCCTAGCTAAGGCTAGGGGAGCCCTAACCTAAGGCTAGGTGAGCCCTAGCCTTAGCCTAAGCCTAGGGGTGCCCTAGCCTAATGCTAGGGGAGCCCTAGCCTTAGCCTAAGCCTAAAAGTGCCCTAGCCTAAGCTAGGGGAGCGCTAGCCTTAGCCTGAACCTAGGGGTTCCCTATCCTAAGGCTAGGGCAGCCCTAGCCTAAGGCTAGGGCAGCCCTAGCCTTAGCCTAAGCCTAGGGGTGCCCTAACCTAAGGCTAGGGGAGCCCTAGCCTAAGGCTAGGGGAGCCTTAGTCTAAGGCTAGGGGAGCCCTATCCTAAGGCTAGGGGAGCCCTAGCCTTAGCCAAAGCCTTGGGGTGCCCTAACCTAAGGCTAGAAAAGCCCTAGCCTAAGGCTAGGGGAGCCCTAGCCAAAGGCTAGGGGAGCCCTAGCCTTAGCCTAAGCCTAGGGGTGCCCTAGCCTAAGGCTAGGGGAGCCCTAGCCTAAGGCTAGGGGAGCCTTAGCCTAAGGCTAGGGGAGCCCTAGCCTTAGCCTAAGCCTAGGGGTGCCCTAACCTAAGGCTAGAAAAGCCCTAGCCTAAGGCTAGGGGAGCCCTAGCTTAAGGCTAGGGGAGCCCTAGCCTTAGCCTAAGCCTAGGGGTGCCCTAGCCTACGGCTAGAGGAGCCCTAGCCTTAGCCTAAGCCTAGGGGTGCCCTAGCCTAAGGCTAGGGGAGCACTAGCCTAAGGCTAGGGGAGCCCTATCCTAAGGCTAGGGGAGACCTAGCCTTAGCCTAAGCCCAGGGGTGACCTAGCCTAAGGCTAGGGGAGCCCTAGCCCAAGGTTAGGGGAACACTAGCCTAAGGCTAGGGGAGCCATAGCCTAAGGTTCGGGGAGCACTAGCCTAAGGCTCGGGGAGCCCTAGCCTAAGCCTAGGGGTGCCCTTACCTAACACTAGGGGAGCGCTAGCCTAAGCCTTGGAGTGCCCTAGCCTAAGGCTAGGGGAGCGCTAGATTAAGGCTAGGGGTGCCCTAGCCTAAGGCTAGGGGAGACCTAGCCTAAGACTAGGGGAGCCCTAGCCTAAGGCTAGGGGAGCCCTAGCCTAAGACTAGGGGAGCCCTAGCCTAAGGCTAGGGGAGCCCTAGCCTTAGCCTAAACCTAGGTGTGCCCTAGCCGAAGGCTAGGGGAGCACTAGCCTTAGCCAAAGCCTTGGGGTGCCCTAGCCTAAGGCTAGGGGAGCCCTAGCCTTATCCTAAGCCTAGGGGTGCGCTAGCCTAAGGCTAGAGGAGCCCTAGCCTAAGGCTATAGGAGACCTAGCCTAAGGCTAGGGGAGCCCTAGCCTAAGGCTAGGTGTGCCCTAGCCTAAGGTTAGGGGAGCCCTAGCATAAGGCTAGGGGTGCCCTATCCTAAGGCTAGGGGAGTCCTAGACTTAGCCTAAGACTATGGGTGCCCTAGCCTAAGGCTAGGGGAGCCCTAAACTAAGGCTAGGGGAGCCCTAGCCTTAGCCTAAGCCTAGGGGTGCCCTAGCCTAATGCTAGGGGAGCCCTAGCCTTAGCCTAAGCCTAAAAGTGCCCTAGCCTAAGCTAGGGGAGCGCTAGCCTTAGCCTGAACCTAGGGGTGCCCTAACCTAAGGCTAGGGCAGCCCTAGCCTTAGCCTAAGCCTAGGGGTGCCCTAACCTAAGGCTAGGGGAGCCCTAACCTAAGGCTAGGGAGCCCTAGCCTTAGCCTAAGCCTAGGGAGCCCTAGCCTAACGCTAGGGTAGCCCTAGCCTTAGCCTAAGCCTAGGGAAGCCCTAGCCTAAGGCTATGGGAGCCCTAGCCTTAGCCTAAGCCTAGGGGTGCCCTAGCCTAAGGCTAGCGGAGCGCTAGCCCAAGGCTAGGGGAGCCCTAGCCTAAGGCTAGGGGAGCCTTAGCCTTAGCCTAAGCCTAGGGGTGCCCTAGCCTAAGGCTAGGGGAGCACTAGCCTAAGGCTAGGGGAGCCCTAGCCTTAGCCTTAGCCTAAGCCTAGGGTGCCCTAGCCTAAGGCTAGGGGAGCCCTATCCTAAGTCTCAGGGAGCCCTAGCCTTAGCCTAAGCCTAGGGGAGCCCTAGCCTAAGGGTAGGGGAGCCCTAGCCTTAGCCTAAGCCTTGGGGTTCCATAGCCTAAGGCTAGGGGAGCCCTAACCTAAGGCTAGGGTGCCCTAGCCTTAGCCTAAGCTTAGGGGTGCCCTAGCCTAAGGCTTGGGGATCGCTAGCTTTAGCCTAAACCTAGGGGTGCCCTAACCTAAGTCTAGAAAAGCCCTAGCCTAAGGCTAGGGGAGCCCTAGCCTAAGTCTAGGGGAGCCCTAGCGTTAGCCTCAGCCTAAGTGTGCCCTAGCCTAAGGCTAGGGGAGCACTAGCCTAAGGCTAGGGGTGTCCTAGCCTTAGCCTAAGCCTAGGGGTGCCCTAGCCTAAGGTTAGGGGTACACTAGCCTAAGGCTAGGGCAGCCATAGCCTAAGGCTTGAGGAGCCCTAGCCTAAGGCTAGGGGAGCCCTAGCCTTAGCCTAAGACAAGGGTGCCCTAACCTACGGCTAGGGGAGCCCTAGCCCAAGGCTAGGGGAGCTCTAGTCTAAGGCTAGGGGAGACTTGCCTAAGGCTAGGGGAGCCCTAGCCTTAGCCTAAGCCTAGGGGTGCCCTAGCCTACGGCTAGGGGAGCCCTAGCCCAAGGCTAGGGGAGCCCTAGCCTAAGGCTAGGGGAGCCCTAGCCTTAGCCTAAGCCTAGGGGTGCACTGGCCTAAAGCTAGGGGGGCCCTAGCCTAAGTCTCAGGGAGCTTTAGCCTTAGACTAAGCCTAGGGGAGCCTTAGCCTAAGGCTAGGGGTGCCCTAGCCTAAGCCTAAGCCTAAAAGTGCCCTAGCCTAAGGCTTGTGGAGCGCTAGCCTTAGCATAAGCCTAGGAGTACCCTAACCTAAGTCTAGAAAAGCCCTAGCCTAAGGCTAGGGGAGCCCTAGCCCAAGGCTAGGGGAGCCCTAGCCCAAGGCTAGGGGAGCCCTAGCCCAAGGTTAGGGGAGAACTTGCCGTAGCCTAAGCCTAGGGGTGCCCTAGGCTAAGGCTAGGAGTGCCCTAGCCTAAGGTTAGGGGAACACTACCCTAAGGCTAGGGGAGCCATAGCCTAAGGTTTGGGGAGCCCTAGCCTTAGGCTCGGGGAGCCCTAGCGTAAGCCTAGGGGTGCCCTTACGTAACGCTAGGGGAGCGCTAGCCTTAGCCTAATTCTAGGGGTGCCCTAGCCTAAGCCTAGGGGAGCCCTAGCCTAAGGCTAGGGGAGCCCTATCCTAAGGCTAGGGGAACCATAGCCTTAGCCTAAACCTAGGGGTGCCCTAGCCTAAGGCTAGGGGAACCCGAACCTAAGGCTAGGGAGCCCTAGCCTTAGCCTAAGCCTAGGGGAGCCCTAGCCTTAGCCTAGCCTAAAGGTGCCCTAGCCTAAGTCTAGGGGATCCTTAGCCTTGGCCTAAGGCTAGGGGAGCCCTAGCCTTAGCCTAAGCCTAGGGGTGCCCTAGCCTAAGGCTAGGGGAGCCCTAGCCTAAGTCTCAAGGAGCCCTAGCCTTAGCATAAGCCTAGGAGAGCAATAGCCTAAGGGTAGGGGAGCCCTAGCCTTAGCCTAAGCCTTGGTGTTCCATAGCCTAAGGCTAGGGGATCGCTAACCTAAGGCTAGGGGTGCCTTAGCCTTAGCCTAAGCCTAGGGGTGCCCTAGCCTAAGGCTAGGGGAGCCCTAGCCTAAGGCTAGGGGAGCCTTAGCCTAAGGCTTGGGGAGCCCTAGCCTTAGCCTAAGCCTAAAAGTGCCCTAGCCTAAGGCTTGGGGAGCGCTAGCTTTAGCCTACGCCTAGGGGTGCCCTAACCTAAGGCTAGGGGAGCCCTAGCCTAAGGCTAGGGGAGCCCTACCCTTAGCCTAAGCCTAGGGGTGCCCTAGCCTAAGGCTAGGGGAGCCCTAACCTAAGGCTAGGGAGCACTAGCCTTAGCCTAAGCCTAGGGGAGCCCTAGCCTTAGCCTAGCCTAAAGGTGCCCTAGCCTAAGGCTAGGGGATCCTTAGCCTTGGCCTAAGGCTAGGGGAGCCCTAGCCTTAGCCTAAGCCTAGGGGTGCCCTAGACTAAGGCTAGGGGAGCACTAGCCTAAGGCTAGGGGAGCCCTAGCCTTAGCCTAAGCCTAGGGGTGCCCTAGCCTAAGGCTAGGGGAGCCCTAGCCTAAGTCTCAAGGAGCCCTAGCCTTAGCATAAGCCTAGGGGAGCCCTAGCCTAAGGGTAGGGGAGCCCTAGCCTTAGCCTAAGCCTTGGGGTTCCATAGCCTAAGGCTAGGGGAGCCCTAACCTAAGGCTAGGGGTGCCTTAGCCTTAGCCTAAGCCTAGGGTGCCCTAGCCTAAGGCTAGGGGAGCCCTAGCCTAAGGCTAGGGGAGCCCTAGCCTTAACCTAAGCCTAAAAGTGCCCTAGCCTAAGGCTTGGGGAGCACTAGCCTTAGCCTAAGCCTAGGGGTGCCCTCGCCTAAGGCTAGGGGAGCACTAGCCTAAGGCTAGGGGAGCCCTAGCACAAGGCTAGGGGAGCCCTAGCCTTAGCCTAAGCCTAGGGGTGCCCTAGCCTAAGGCTAGGGGAGCCCTAGCCTAAGGCTCGGGGAGCCCTAGCCTAAGCCTAGGGGTGCCCTTACCCAACGCTAGGGGAGCGATAGCCTAAGGCTAGAGGAGCCTTAGCCTTAGCCTAAGCCTGGGGGAGCCCTAGCCTAAGACTAGGGGAGCCCTAGCCGAACGCTAGGGGAGCCTTAGACTTAGCCTAAGCCTACGGGTGCCCTAGCCTAAGGCCAGGGGAGCCCTAACCTAAGGCTAGGGGAGCCCTAGCCTTAGCCTAAGTCTAGGGGTGCCCTAGCATAAGGCTAGGGGAGCCCTAGCCTTAGCCTAAGCCTAAAAGTGCCCTAGCCTAAGGCTAGGGGAGCGCTAGCCTTAGCCTAAGCCTAGGGGTGCCCTAACCTAAGGCTAGGGGAGCCCAAGCCTAAGGCTAGGGGAGCCCTGGCCTTAGCCTAAACCAAGGGGTGCCCTAGCCTAAGGCTAGGGGAGCCCTAACCTAAGGCTAGGGAGCCCTAGCCTTAGCCTAAGGCTAGGGGAGCCCTAGCCTAAGCCTAGGGGAGCCCTAGCCTAACGCTAGGGGAGCCCTAGCCTAAGGCGAGGGGAGCCTTAACTTAAGGCTAGGGGAGCCCTAGCCTAAGGCGAGGGGAGCCCTAGCCTTAGCCTAAGCCTAAAGGTGCCCTAGCATAAGGCTAGGGGATCCCTAGCCTTGGCCTAAGCCTACGGGTGTCCTAAAGTAAGGCTAGGGGAGCCAGAGCCTAAGGCTCGGGGGCCGTAGCCTTAGCCTAAGCCTAGGGGAGCCCTAGCCTAAGGCTAGGGGAGCCCTAGCCTTAGCCTAAGCCTAGTCGTGCCCTAGCCTAAGGCTAGGGGAGCCCTACTCTAAGGCTAGGGGAGCCCTAGCCTTAGCCTAAGCCTAGGGGTGCCCTAGACTAAGGCTAGGGGAGCCCTAGCCTTAGCCTAAGCCTAGGGGTGCCCTAGCCTAAGGCTAGGGGAGCCCTAGCCTAAGGCTAGGGGAGCCCTAGCCTAAGGCTAGGGGAGCCCTGGCCTAAGCCAAGGGGAGCCCTGTCCTAAGGCTAGGGGAGCCCTAGCGTAATGCTATGGGGGCCCTAGCTTAAGGCTAGGGGAGCCCTAACCTAAGCCTAGGGGTGCCCAAGCCTAAAGATAGGGGAGCCATAGCCATAGCCTAAGCCTAGGGGTTCCCTAGCATAAGCCTAGGGGTGCCCTAGCCTAAGCCAGGGGTGCACTAGCATAAGGCTAGGGGAGCCTTAGTGTACAGCTAGGGGAGCACGAGCCTAAGGCTAGGGGTACCCGAGCCTACAGCTAGGGGAGCCCAAGCCTAAGGCTAGGGTAGCCCTAGCCTAAGGCTTGGGGAGCCCTAGCCTTAGCCAAAGCCTTGGGGTGCCCTACCCTAAGGCTAGGGGAGCCCTAGCCTTATCCTAAGCCTAGGGGTGCGCTAGCCTAAGGCTAGAGGAGCCCTAGCCTAAGGCTAGGGGAGCCCTAGCCTAAGGCTAGGTGTGCCCTAGCCTAAGGTTAGGGGAGCCCTAGCATAAGGCTAGGGGTGCCCTATCCTAAGGCTAGGGGAGTCCTAGACTTAGCCTAAGCCTATGGGTGCCCTAGCCTAAGGCTAGGGGAGCCCTAACCTAAGGCTAGGTGAGCCCTAGCCTTAGCCTAAGCCTAGGGGTGCCCTAGCCTAATGCTAGGGGAGCCCTAGCCTTAGCCTAAGCCTAAAAGTGCCCTAGCCTAAGCTAGGGGAGCGCTAGCCTTAGCCTGAACCTAGGGGTGCCCTAACCTAAGGCTAGGGCAGCCCTAGCCTAAGGCTAGGGCAGCCTTAGCCTTAGCCTAAGCCTAGGGGTGCCCTAACCTAAGGCTAGGGGAGCCCTAGCCTAAGGCTAGGGGAGCCTTAGTCTAAGGCTAGGGGAGCCCTATCCTAAGGCTAGGGGAGCCCTATCCTAAGGCTAGGGGAGCCCTAGCCTTAGCCAAAGCCTTGGGGTGCCCTAACCTAAGGCTAGAAAAGCCCTAGCCTAAGGCTAGGGGAGCCCTAGCCAAAGGCTAGGGGAGCCCTAGCCTTAGCCTAAGCCTAGGGGTGCCCTAGCCTAAGGCTAGGGGAGCCCTAGCCTAAGGCTAGGGGAGCCTTAGCCTAAGGCTAGGGGAGCCCTAGCCTTAGCCTAAGCCTAGGTGTGCCCTAACCTAAGGCTAGAAAAGCCCTAGCCTAAGGCTAGGGGAGCCCTAGCTTAAGGCTAGGGGAGCCCTAGCCTTAGCCTAAGCCTAGGGGTGCCCTAGCCTAAGGCTAGGGGAGCACTAGCCTAAGGCTAGGGGAGCCCTAGCCTAAGGCTAGGGGAGACCTCGCCTTAGCCTAAGCCCAGGGGTGACCTAGCCTAAGGCTAGGGGAGCCCTAGCCCAAGGTTAGGGGAACACTAGCCTAAGGCTAGGGGAGCCATAGCCTAAGGTTCGGGGAACACTAGCCTAAGGCTCAGGGAGCCCTAGCCTAAGCCTAGGGGTGCCCTTACCTAACACTAGGGGAGCGCTAGCCTAAGCCTTGGAGTGCCCTAGCCTAAGGCTAGGGGAGCGCTAGATTAAGGCTAGGGGTGCCCTAGCCTAAGGCTAGGGGAGACCTAGCCTAAGACTAGGGGAGCCCTAGCCTAAGGCTAGGGGAGACCTAGCCTAAGACTAGGGGAGCCCTAGCCTAAGGCTAGGGGAGCCCTAGCCTAAGACTAGGGGAGCCCTAGCCTAAGGCTAGGGGAGCCCTAGCCTTAGCCTAAACATAGGTGTGCCCTAGCCGAAGGCTAGGGGAGCACTAGCCTTAGCCAAAGCCTTGGGGTGCCCTACCCTAAGGCTAGGGGAGCCCTAGCCTTATCCTAAGCCTAGGGGTGCGCTAGCCTAAGGCTACAGGAGCCCTAGCCTAAGGCTAGGGGAGACCTAGCCTAAGGCTAGGGGAGCCCTAGCCTAAGGCTAGGTGTGCCCTAGCCTAAGGTTAGGGGAGCCCTAGCATAAGGCTAGGGGTGCCCTATCCTAAGGCTAGGGGAGTCCTAGACTTAGCCTAAGACTACGGGTGCCCTAGCCTAAGGCTAGGGGAGCCCTAAACTAAGGCTAGGGGAGCCCTAGCCTTAGCCTAAGCCTAGGGGTGCCCTAGCCTAATGCTAGGGGAGCCCTAGCCTTAGCCTAAGCCTAAAAGTGCCCTAGCCTAAGCTAGGGGAGCGCTAGCCTTAGCCTGAACCTAGGGGTGCCCTAACCTAAGGCTAGGGCAGCCCTAGCCTTAGCCTAAGCCTAGGGGTGCCCTAACCTAAGGCTAGGGGAGCCCTAACCTAAGGCTAGGGAGCCCTAGCCTTAGCCTAAGCCTAGGGAGCCCTAGCCTAAGGCTAGGGTAGCCCTAGCCTTAGCCTAAGCCTAGGGGTGCCCTTGCCTAAGGCTAGGGGAGCCCTAGACTTAGCCTAAGCTTAAAGGTGCCCTAGCATAAGGCTAGAGGATCCCTAGCCTTGGCCTAAGCCTACTGGTGCCCTAACGTAAGGCTAGTGGAGACAGAGCCTAAGGCTCAGAGGCCCTAGCCTTAGCCTAAGCCTAGGGAAGCCCTAGCCTAAGGCTAGGGGAGCCCTAGCCTTAGCCTAAGCCTAGGGGTGCCCTAGCCTAAGGCTAGCGGAGCGCTAGCCCAGGGCTAGGGTAGCTCTAGCCTAAGGCTAGGGGAGCCTTAGCCTTAGCCTAAGCCTAGGGGTGCCCTAGCCTAAGGCTAGGGGAGCACTAGCCTAAGGCTAGGGGAGCCCTAGCCTTAGACTTAGCCTTAGCCTAGGGGTGCCCTAGCCTAAGGCTAGGGGAGCCCTATCCTAAGTCTCAGGGAGCCCTAGCCTTAGCCTAAGCCTAGGGGAGCCCTAGCCTAAGGGTAGGGGAGCCCTAGCCTTAGCCTAAGCCTTGGGGTTCCATAGCCTAAGGCTAGGGGAGCCCTAACCTAAGGCTAGGGTGCCCTAGCCTTAGCCTAAGCTTAGGGGTGCCCTAGCCTAAGGCTTGGGGATCGCTAGCTTTAGCCTAAACCTAGGGGAGCCCTAGCCTAAGTCTAGGGGAGCCCTAGCGTTAGCCTAAGCCTAAGGGTGCCCTAGCCTAAGGCTAGGGGAGCACTAGCCTAAGGCTAGGGGTGTCCTAGCCTTAGCGTAAGCCTAGGGGTGCCCTAGCCTAAGGTTAGGGGTACACTAGCCTAAGGCTAGGGCAGCCATAGCCTAAGGCTTGAGGAGCCCTAGCCTAAGGCTAGGGGAGCCCTAGCCTTAGCCTAAGCCAAGGGTGCCCTAACCTACGGCTAGGGGAGCCCTAGCCCAAGGCTAGTGGAGCTCTAGTCTAAGGCTACGGGAGACTTGCCTAAGGCTAGGGGAGCCCTAGCCTTAGCCTAAGCCTAGGGGTGCCCTAGCCTACGGCTAGGGGAGCCCTAGCCCAAGGCTAGGGGAGCCCTAGCCTAAGGCTAGGGGAGCCCTAGCCTTAGCCTAAGCCTAGGGGTGCCCTGGCCTAAAGCTAGGGGGGCCCTAGCCTAAGTCTCAGGGAGCTTTAGCCTTAGCCTAAGCCTAGGGGAGCCTTAGCCTAAGGCTAGGGGAGCCCTAGCCTAAGCCTAAGCCTAAAAGTGCCCTAGCCTAAGGCTTGTGGAGCACTAGCCTTAGCCTAAGCCTAGGAGTACCCTAAACTAAGTCTAGAAAAGCCCTAGCCTAAGGCTAGGGGAGCCCTAGCCCAAGGCTAGGGGAGCCCTAGCCTAAGGCTAGGGGAGCCTTAGCCTAAGGCTAGGGGAGACCTAGCCATAGCCTAAGCCTAGGGGTGCCCTAGGCTAAGGCTAGGAGTGCCCTAGCCTAAGGTTAGGGGAACACTACCCTAAGGCTAGGGGAGCCATAGCCTAAGTTTCGGGGAGCCCTAGCCTTAGGCTCGGGGAGCCCTAGCGTAAGCCTAGGGGTGCCCTTACCTAACGCTAGGGGAGCGCTAGCCTTAGCCTAATTCTAGGGGTGCCCTAGCCTAAGCCTAGGGGAGCCCTAGCCTAAGTTAGGGGAGCCCTATCCTAAGGCTAGGGGAACCATAGCCTTAGCCTAAACCTAGGGGTGCCCTAGCCTAAGGCTAGGGGAGCCCGAACCTAAGGCTAGGGAGCCCTAGCCTTAGCCTAAGCCTAGGGGAGCCCTAGCCTTAGCCTAGCGTAAAGGTGCCCTAGCCTAAGTCTAGGGGATCCTTAGCCTTGGCCTAAGGCTAGGGGAGCCCTAGCCTTAGCCTAAGCCTAGGGGTGCCCTAGCCTAAGGCTACGGGAGCCCTAGCCTAAGTCTCAAGGAGCCCTAGCCTTAGCATAAGCCTAGGGGAGCAATAGCCTAAGGGTAGGGGAGCCCTAGCCTTAGCCTAAGCCTTGGTGTTCCATAGCCTAAGGCTAGGGGATCGCTAACCTAAGGCTAGGGGTGCCTTAGCCTTAGCCTAAGCCTAGGGGTGCCCTAGCCTAAAGCTAGGGGAGCCCTAGCCTAAGGCTAGGAGAGCCTTAGCCTAAGGCTTGGGGAGCCCTAGCCTTAGCCTAAGCCTAAAAGTGCCCTAGCCTAAGGCTTGGGGAGCGCTAGCTTTAGCCTACGCCTAGGGGTGCCCTAACCTAAGGCTAGGGGAGCCCTAGCCTAAGGCTAGGGGAGCCCTAGCCTTAGCCTAAGCCTAGGGGTGCCCTAGCCTAAGGCTAGGGGAGCCCTAACCTAAGGCTAGGGAGCACTAGCCTTAGCCTAAGCCTAGGGGAGCCCTAGCCTTAGCCTAGCCTAAAGGTGCCCTAGCCTAAGGCTAGGGGATCCTTAGCCTTGGCCTAAGGCTACGGGAGCCCTAGCCTTATCATAAGCCTAGGGGTGCCCTAGACTAAGGCTAGGGGAGCACTAGCCTAAGGCTAGGGGAGCCCTAGCCTTAGCCTAAGCCTAGGGGTGCCCTAGCCTAAGGCTAGGGGAGCCCTAGCCAAAGTCTCAAGGAGCCCTAGCCTTAGCATAAGCCTAGGGGAGCCCTAGCCTAAGGGTAGGGGAGCCCTAGCCTTAGCCTAAGCCTTGGGGTTCCATAGCCTAAGGCTAGGGGAGCCCTAACCTAAGGCTAGGGGTGCCTTAGCCTTAGCCTAAGCCTAGGGGTGCCCTAGCCTAAGGCTAGGGGAGCCCTAGCCTAAGGCTAGGGGAGCCCTAGCCTTAGCCTAAGCCTAAAAGTGCCCTAGCCTAAGGCTTGGGGAGCACTAGCCTTAGCCTAAGCCTAGGGGTGCCCTCGCCTAAGGCTAGGGGAGCACTAGCATAAGGCTAGGGGAGCCCTAGCTCAAGGCTAGGGGAGCCCTAGCCTTAGCCTAAGCCTAGGGGTGCCCTAGCCTAAGGCTAGGGGAGCCCTAGCCTAAGGCTCGGGGAGCCCTAGCCTAAGCCTAGGGGTGCCCTTACCTAACGCTAGGGGAGCGATAGCCTTAGCCTAAGCCTGGGGGAGCCCTAGCCTAAGACTAGGGGAGCACTAGCCGAACGCTAGGGGAGCCTTAGACTTAGCCTAAGCCTACGGGTGCCCTAGCCTAAGGCTAGGGGAGCCCTAACCTAAGGCTAGGGGAGCCCTAGCCTTAGCCTAAGCCTAGGGGTGCCCTAGCATAAGGCTAGGGGAGCCCTAGCCTTAGCCTAAGCCTAAAAGTGCCCTAGCCTAAGGCTAGGGGAGCGCTAGCCTTAGCCTAAGCCTAGGGGTGCCCTAACCTAAGGCTAGGGGAGCCCTAGCCTAAGGCTAGGGGAGCCCTGGCCTTAGCCTAAACCTAGGGGTGCCCTAGCCTAAGGCTTTGGGAGCCCTAACCTAAGGCTAGGGAGCCCTAGCCTTAGCCTAAGGCTAGGGGATCCCTAGCCTAAGCCTAGGGGAGTCCTAGCCTAACGCTAGGGGAGCCCTAGCCTAAGGCGAGGGGAGCCTTAACCTAAGGCTAGGGAAGCCCTAGCCTAAGGCAAGGGGAGCCCTAGCCTTAGCCTAAGCCTAAAGGTGCCCTAGCATAAGGCTAGGGGATCCCTAGCCTTGGCCTAAGCCTACGGGTGTCCTAAAGTAAAGCTAGGGGAGCCAGAGCCTAAGGCTCGGGGGCCGTAGCCTTAGCCTAAGCCTAGGGGAGCCCTAGCCTAAGGCTAGGGGAGCCCTAGCCTTAGCCTAAGCCTAGTCGTGCCCTAGCCTAAGGCTAGGGGAGCCCTACTCTAAGGCTAGGGGAGCCCTAGCCTTAGCCTAAGCCTAGGGGTGCCCTAGCCTAAGGCTAGGGGAGCCCTAGCCTAAGGCTAGGGGAGCCCTAGCCTTAGCCTAAGCCTAGGGGTGCCCTAGCCTAAGGCTAGGGGAGCCCTAGCCTAAGGCTAGGGGAGCCCTAGCCTAAGGCTAGGGGAGCCCTGGCCTAAGCCAAGGGGAGCCCTGTCCTAAGGCTAGGGGAGCCCTAGCGTAACGCTGTGGGGGCCCTAGCTTAAGGCTAGGGGAGCCCTAACCTAAGCCTAGGGGTGCCCTAGCCTAAGGATAGGGGAGCCATAGGCATAGCCTAAGCCTAGGGGTTCCCTAGCATAAGCCTAGGCGTGCCCTAGCCTAAGCCTAGGGGTGCCCTAGCATAAGGCTAGGGGAGCCTTAGTGTACAGCTAGGGGAGCACGAGCCTAAGGCTAGGGGAGACCTCGCCTTAGCCTAAGCCCAGGGGTGACCTAGCCTAAGGCTAGGGGAGCCCTAGCCCAAGGTTAGGGGAACACTAGCCTAAGGCTAGGGGAGCCATAGCCTAAGGTTCGGGGAGCACTAGCCTAAGGCTCGGGGAGCCCTAGTCTAAGCCTAGGGGTGCCCTTACCTAACACTAGGGGAGCGCTAGCCTAAGCCTTGGAGTGCCCTAGCCTAAGGCTAGGGGAGCGCTAGATTAAGGCTAGGGGTGCCCTAGCCTAAGGCTAGGGGAGACCTAGCCTAAGACTAGGGGAGCCCTAGCCTAATGCTAGGGGAGACCTAGCCTAAGACTAGGGGAGCCCTAGCCTAAGGCTAGGGGAGCCCTAGCCTAAGACTAGGGGAGCCCTAGCCTAAGGCTAGGGGAGCCCTAGCCTCAGCCTAAACATAGGTGTGCCCTAGCCGAAGGCTAGGGGAGCACTAGCCTTAGCCAAAGCCTTGGGGTGCCCTACCCTAAGGCTAGGGGAGCCCTAGCCTTATCCTAAGCCTAGGGGTGCGCTAGCCTAAGGCTAGAGGAGCCCTAGCCTAAGGCTAGGGGAGACCTAGCCTAAGGCTAGGGGAGCCCTAGCCTAAGGCTAGGTGTGCCCTAGCCTAAGGTTAGGGGAGCCCTAGCATAAGGCTAGGGGTGCCCTATCCTAAGGCTAGGGGAGTCCTAGAGTTAGCCTAAGACTACGGGTGCCCTAGCCTAAGGCTAGGGGAGCCCTAAACTAAGGCTAGGGGAGCCCTAGCCTTAGCCTAAGCCTAGGGGTGCCCTAGCCTAATGCTAGGGGAGCCCTAGCCTTAGCCTAAGCCTAAAAGTGCCCTAGCCTAAGCTAGGGGAGCGCTAGCCTTAGCCTGAACCTAGGGGAGCCCTAAACTAAGGCTAGGGTAGCCCTAGCCTTAGCCTAAGCCTAGGGGTGCCCTTGCCTAAGGCTAGGGGAGCCCTAGACTTAGCCTAAGCTTAAAGGTGCCCTAGCATAAGGCTAGAGGATCCCTAGCCTTGGCCTAAGCCTACTGGTGCCCTAACGTAAGGCTAGTGGAGACAGAGCCTAAGGCTCAGAGGCCCTAGCCTTAGCCTAAGCCTAGGGAAGCCCTAGCCTAAGGCTAGGGGAGCCCTAGCCTTAGCCTAAGCCTAGGGGTGCCCTAGCCTAAGGCTAGCGGAGCGCTAGCCCAAGGCTAGGGTAGCTCTAGCCTAAGGCTAGGGGAGCCTTAGCCTTAGCCTAAGCCTAGGGGTGCCCTAGCCTAAGGCTAGGGGAGCACTAGCCTAAGGCTAGGGGAGCCCTAGCCTTAGCCTTAGCCTTAGCCTAGGGGTGCCCTAGCCTAAGGCTAGGGGAGCCCTATCCTAAGTCTCAGGGAGCCCTAGCCTTAGCCTAAGCCTAGGGGAGCCCTAGCCTAAGGGTAGGGGAGCCCTAGCCTTAGCCTAAGACTTGGGGTTCCATAGCCTAAGGCTAGGGGAGCCCTAACCTAAGGCTAGGGTGCCCTAGACTTAGCCTAAGCGTAGGGGTGCCCTAGCCTAAGGCTTGGGGATCGCTAGCTTTAGCCTAAACCTAGGGGTGCCCTAACCTAAGTCTAGAAAAGCCCTAGCCTAAGGCTAGGGGAGCCCTAGCCTAAGTCTAGGGGAGCCCTAGCGTTAGCCTAAGCCTAAGGGTGCCCTAGCCTAAGGCTAGGGGAGCACTAGCCAAAGGCTAGGGGTGTCCTAGCCTTAGCCTAAGCCTAGGGGTGCCCTAGCCTAAGGTTAGGGGTACACTAGCCTAAGGCTAGGGCAGCCATAGCCTAAGGCTTGAGGAGCCCTAGCCTAAGGCTAGGGGAGCCCTAGCCTTAGCCTAAGCCAAGGGTGCCCTAACCTACGGCTAGGGGAGCCCTAGCCTAAGGCTAGTGGAGCTCTAGTCTAAGGCTACGGGAGACTTGCCTAAGGCTAGGGGAGCCCTAGCCTTAGCCTAAGCCTAGGGGTGCCCTAGCCTACGGCTAGGGGAGCCCTAGCCCAAGGCTAGGGGAGCCCTAGCCTAAGGCTAGGGGAGCCCTAGCCTTAGCCTAAGCCTAGGGGTGCCCTGGCCTAAAGCTAGGGGGGCCCTAGCCTAAGTCTCAGGGAACTTTAGCCTTAGCCTAAGCCTAGGGGAGCCTTAGCCTAAGGCTAGGGGAGCCCTAGCCTAAGCCTAAGCCTAAAAGTGCCCTAGCCTAAGGCTTGTGGAGCGCTAGCCTTAGCCTAAGCCTAGGAGTACCCTAACCTAAGTCTAGAAAAGCCCTAGCCTAAGGCTAGGGGAGCCCTAGCCCAAGGCTAGGGGAGCCCTAGCCTAAGGCTAGGGGAGCCTTAGCCTAAGGCTAGGGGAGACCTAGCCGTAGCCTAAGCCTAGGGGTGCCCTAGGCTAAGGCTAGGAGTGCCCTAGCCTAAGGTTAGGGGAACACTACCCTAAGGCTAGGGGAGCCATAGCCTAAGTTTCGGGGAGCCCTAGCCTTAGGCTCGGGGAGCCCTAGCGTAAGCCTAGGGGTGCCCTTACCTAACGCTAGGGGAGCGCTAGCCTTAGCCTAATTCTAGGGGTGCCCTAGCCTAAGCCTAGGGGAGCCCTAGCCTAAGGCTAGGGAAGCCCTATCCTAAGGCTAGGGGAACCATAGCCTTAGCCTAAACCTAGGGGTGCCCTAGCCTAAGGCTAGGGGAGCCCGAACCTAAGGCTAGGGAGCCCTAGCCTTAGCCTAAGCCTAGGGGAGCCCTAGCCTTAGCCTAGCCTAAAGGTGCCCTAGCCTAAGTCTAGGGGATCCTTAGCCTTGGCCTAAGGCTAGGGGAGCCCTAGCCTTAGCCTAAGCCTAGGGGTGCCCTAGCCTAAGGCTACGGGAGCCCTAGCCTAAGTCTCAAGGAGCCCTAGCCTTAGCATAAGCCTAGGGGAGCAATAGCCTAAGGGTAGGGGAGCCCTAGCCTTAGCCTAAGCCTTGGTGTTCCATAGCCTAAAGCTAGGGGATCGCTAACCTAAGGCTAGGGGTGCCTTAGCCTTAGCCTAAGCCTAGGGGTGCCCTAGCCTAAGGCTAGGGGAGCCCTAGCCTAAGGCTAGGGGAGCCTTAGCCTAAGGCTTGGGGAGCCCTAGCCTTAGCCTAAGCCTAAAAGTGCCCTAGCCTAAGGCTTGGGGAGCGCTAGCTTTAGCCTACGCCTAGGGGTGCCCTAACCTAAGGCTAGGGGAGCCCTAGCCTAAGGCTAGGGGAGCCCTAGCCTTAGCCTAAGCCTAGGGGTGCCCTAGCCTAAGGCTAGGGGAGCCCTAACCTAAGGCTAGGGAGCACTAGCCTTAGCCTAAGCCTAGGGGAGCCCTAGCCTTAGCCTAGCCTAAAGGTGCCCTACCCTAAGGCTAGGGGATCCTTAGCCTTGGCCTAAGGCTACGGGAGCCCTAGCCTTAGCCTAAGCCTAGGGGTGCCCTAGACTAAGGCTAGGGGAGCACTAGCCTAAGGCTAGGGGAGCCCTAGCCTTAGCCTAAGCCTAGGGGTGCCCTAGCCTAAGGCTAGGGGAGCCCTAGCCTAAGTCTCAAGGAGCCCTAGCCTTAGCATAAGCCTAGAGGAGCCCTAGCCTAAGGGTAGGGGAGCCCTAGCCTTAGCCTAAGCCTTGGGGTTCCATAGCCTAAGGCTAGGGGAGCCCTAACCTAAGGCTAGGGGTGCCTTAGCCTTAGCCTAAGCCTAGGGGTGCCCTAGCCTAAGGCTAGGGGAGCACTAGCCTATGGCTAGGGGAGCCCTAGCCTTAGCCTAAGCCTAAAAGTGCCCTAGCCTAAGGCTTGGGGAGCACTAGCCTTAGCCTAAGCCTAGGGGTGCCCTCGCCTAAGGCTAGGGGAGCACTAGCCTAAGGCTAGGGGAGCCCTAGCTCAAGGCTAGGGGAGCCCTAGCCTTAGCCTAAGCCTAGGGGTGCCCTAGCCTAAGGCTAGGGGAGCCTGAGCCTAAGGCTCGGGGAGCCCTAGCCTAAGCCTAGGGGTGCCCTTACCTAACGCTAGGGGAGCGATAGCCTAAGGCTAGAGGAGCCTTAGCCTTAGCCTAAGCCTGGGGGAGCCCTAGCCTAAGACTAGGGGAGCCCTAGCCGAACGCTAGGGGAGCCTTAGCCTTAGCCTAAGCCTACGGGTGCCCTAGCCTAAGGCTAGGGGAGCGCTAGCCTTAGCCTAAGCCTAGGGGTGCCCTAACCTAAGGCTAGGGGAGCCCTAACCTAAGGCTAGGGGAGCCCTGGCCTTAGCCTAAACCTAGGGGTGCCCTAGCCTAAGGCTTTGGGAGCCCTAACCTAAGGCTAGGGAGCCCTAGCCTAAGCCTAGGGGAGCCCTAGCCTAACGCTAGGGGAGCCCTAGCCTAAGGCGAGGGGAGCCTTAACCTAAGGCTAGGGGAGCCCTAGCCTAAGGCAAGGGGAGCCCTAGCCTTAGCCAAAGCCTAAAGGTGCCCTAGCATAAGGCTAGGGGATCCCTAGCCTTGGCCTAAGCCTACGGGTGTCCTAAAGTAAGGCTAGGGGAGCCAGAGCCTAAGGCTCGGGGGCCGTAGCCTTAGCCTAAGCCTAGGGGAGCCCTAGCCTAAGGCTAGGGGAGCCCTAGCCTTAGCCTAAGCCTAGTCGTGCCCTAGCCTAAGGCTAGGGGAGCCCTACTCTAAGGCTAGGGGAGCCCTAGCCTTAGCCTAAGCCTAGGGGTGCCCTAGACTAAGGCTAGGGGAGCCCTAGCCTAAGGCTAGGGGAGCCCTAGCCTAAGGCTAGGGGAGCCCTAGCCTTAGCCTAAGCCTAGGGGTGCCCTAGCCTAAGGCTAGGGGAGCCCTATCCTAAGGCTAGGGGAGCCCTAGCCTAAGGCTAGGGGAGCACTGGCCTAAGCCAAGGGGAGCCCTGTCCTAAGGCTAGGGGAGCCCTAGCGTAACGCTATGGGGGCCCTAGCTTAAGGCTAGGGGAGCCCTAACCTAAGCCTAGGGGTGCCCTAGCCTAAGGATAGGGGAGCCATAGGCATAGCCTAAGCCTAGGGGTTCCCTAGCATAAGCCTAGGCGTGCCCTAGCCTAAGCCTAGGGGTGCCCTAGCATAAGGCTAGGGGAGCCTTAGTGTACAGCTAGGGGAGCACGAGCCTAAGGCTAGGGGTACCCGAGCCTACAGCTAGGGGAGCCCAAGCCTAAGGCTAGGGTAGCCCTAGCCTAAGGCTTGGGGAGCCCTAGCCTTAGCCTAAGCCTAGGGGTGCCCTAGCCTAAGGTTAGGGGAGCCCTAGCCTTAGCCTAAGCCTAAAATTGCCCTAGAATAAGTCTAGGGAAGCGCTAGGCTTAGCCTAAGCCTAGGGGTGCCCTAACCTAAGGCTAGGGGAGCCCTAGCCTAAGGCTAGGGGAGCCCTAGCCTAAGGCTGGGGGAGCCCTAGCCTTCACCTAAGCCTAGGGGTGCCCGACGTAAGGCTATGGAGCCCTAGCCTAAGGCTAGGGGAGCCCTAGCCTTAGCCTAAGCCTAGGGGTGCCCTAACCTAAGGTTAGAGGAGCCCTAGCCTTAGCCTAAGCCTAGGGGTGCCATCGCCTAAGGCTAGGGGAGCCCTAGCCCAAGGCTAGGGGAGCCCTATCATAAGGCTAGGGGAGCCCTAGCCTAAGTCTAGGGTAGTCCTAGACTTAGCCTAAGCCTAGGGGTGCCCTAACCTAAGGCTAGGGAGCCCTAGCTTTAGCCTAAGCTTAGGGGAGCGCTAGCCTTAGCCTAAGCCTAGGGGTGACCTAACCTAACGCTAGGGGAGCCCTAGCCTTAGCCTAAGCCTAGGGGTGCCCTCACATAAGGCTATGGAGCCCTAGCCTAAGGCTAGGGGAGCCCTAGCCTTAGCCTAAGCCTACGGTTGCCCTAACCTAAGGCTAGGGGAGCCCTAGCCTAAGTCTAGGGTTTCCCTAGCCTAAGGCTAGGGGAGCCATTGCCTTAACCTAAGCCTTGGGGTGCCCTAGCCTAAGCTTAGGGGTGCCCTAGCCTAAGGCTAGGGGAGCACTAGCATATGCCTAGGGGAGCCCTAGCCTTAGCCTAAGCCTAGGGGTGCCCTAGCCTAAGGTTAGGGGAACACTAGCCTAAGGCTAGGGGAGCCATAGCCTAAGGTTCGGGGAGCCCTAGCCTAAGGCTCGGGGAGCCCTAGCCTAAGCCTAGGTGTGCCCTTACCTAACGCTAGGGGAGCGCTAGCCTAAGCCTAGGAGTGCCCTAGCCTAAGGCTAGGGGAGCCCTAGCCTAAGGCTAGGGGAGCACTAGCCTTAGGCTAGGGGAGCCCTAGTTAAGGCTAGGGGAGCCCTCTCCTTAGCCTAAACCTAGGGGTGCCCTAGCCTAAGGCTAGGGGAGCCCTAGCCTTAGCCAAAGCCTTGGGTTGCCCTAGCGTCAGGCTAAGGGAGCCTTAGCCTTAGCCTAACCCTAGGGGTGCCCTAGCCTAAAGCTAGGGAATCCCTAGCCTAAGGCTAGGGGAGCCTTAGCCTAAGGCTAGGGGACCCCTTGCATAAGGCTAGGTGTGCCCTAGCCTAAGGTTAGGGGAGCCCTAGCAAAAGGCTAGGGGAGCCCTAGCCTAAGGCTAGGGGAGTCCTAGGCTAAGCCTAAGCCTAGGGGTTTCCTAGCCTAAGGTTAGGTGTGCCCTAGCCTAAGGCTAGGGGAGCCCTAGCCTTAGCCTAAGCCTAGGGGTGCCCTAGCCTAAGCCTAGGGGTGCCCTAGCCTAAGACTAGGGGAGCCCTAGACTTAGCCTTAGCCTAAGCCTAAAAGTGCCCTAGCCTAAGCCTAGGGGTGCCCTAGCCTAAAGCTAGGGGAGCCCTAACCTAAGGCTAGGGAGCCCTAGCCTTAGCCTAAGCCTAGGGTAACCATAGCCTAAGGTTCGGGTACCCCTAGCCTAAGGATCGGGGAGCCCTGACCTTAGCCTAAGCCTAGGGGAGCCCTAGCCTAAGGCTAGGGGAGCATTAGACTTAGCCTAAGCCTAGGGGTGCCCTAACCTAACGCTAGGGGAGCGCTAGCCTAAGCCTAGGAGTGCCCTAGCCTAAAGCTAGGGGAGCCCTAGTTAAGGCTAGGGGAGCCCTCTCCTTAGCCTAAACCTAGGGGTGCCCTAGCCTAAGGCTAGGGGAGCCCTAGACTTAGCCAAAGCCTTGGGGTGCCCTAGCGTCAGGCTAGGGGAGCCTTAGCATTAGCCTAACCCTAGGGGTGCCCTAGCCTAAAGCTAGGGAATCCCTAGCCTAAGGCTAGGGGAGCCTTAGCCTAAGGCTAGGGGACCCCTTGCATAAGGCTAGGTGTGCCCTAGCCTAAGGTTAGGGGAGCCCTAGCATAAGGCTAGGGGAGCCCTAGCCTAAGGCTAGGGGAGCCCTAGGCTTAGCCTAAGCCTAGGGGTTCCCTAGCCTAAGGCTATGGGAGCCCTAACCTAAGGCTAGGAGAGCCCTAGTCTTAGCCTAAGCCTGGGGGTTCCATAGCCTAAGGCTAGGTGTGCCCTAGCCTAAGGCTAGGGGAGCCCTAGCCTTAGCCTTAGCCTAAGCCTAAAAGTGCCCTAGCCTAAGCCTAGGGGTGCCCTAGCCTAAAGCTAGGGGAGCCCTAACCTAAGGCTAGGGAGCCCTAGCCTTAGCCTAAGCCTAGGGTAACCATAGCCTAAGTTTCGGGTAGCCCTAGCCTAAGGCTCCAGGAGCCGTAGCCTTAGCCTAAGCCTAGGGGTGCCCTAGCCTAAGGCTAGGGGAGCCCTAGCCTAAGGCTAGGGGAGCCCTAGCCTTAGCCTAAGCCTAGGGGTGCCCTAGCCTAAGACTAGGGGAGCCCTAGCCTTAGCCTAAGCCTAAAAGTGCCCTAGCCTAAGGCTAGGGGAGCGCTAGCCTTAGCCTAAGCCTAGGGGTGCCCTAACCTAAGGCTAGGGGAGCCCTAGCCTAAGGCTAGGGGAGCCCTAGCCTTAGCCTAAGGCTAAGGGAGCCCTAGCCTAAGCCTAGGGGAGCCCTAGCCTAAGGCTAGGGGAGACCTAGCCTAAGGCGAGGGGAACCTTAACCTAAGGCTAGGGGAGCCTTAGCCTAAGGCTAGGGGAGCCCTAGCCTTAGCCTAAGCTAAGGGGTGCCCTAGCCTAAGGCTAGGGGAGCATTAGACTTAGCCTAAGCCTAGGGGTGCCCTAGCCTAAGGCTAGGGGACCCCTAGCCTTAGCCTAAGCCTAAAGGTGCCCTAGCATAAGGCTAGGGGATCCCTAGCCTTGGCCTAAGCCTACGGGTGTCCTAAAGTAAGGCTAGGGGAGCCAGAGCCTAAGGCTCGGGGGCCCTAGCCTTAGCCTAAACCTAGGGGAGCCTTAGCCTAAGGCTAGGGGAGCCCTAGCCTTAGCCTAAGCCTAGTCGTGCCCTAGCCTAAGGTTAGGGGAGCCCTACTCTAAGGCTAGGGGAGCCCTAGCCTTACCCTTAGCCCAGGGGTGCCCTAGACTAAGGCTAGGGGAGCCCTAGCCTAAGGCTAGGGGAGCCCTAGCCTTAGCCTAAGCCTAGGGGTGCCCTAGCCTAAGCCTAGGGGTGCCCTAGCCTAAGGCTAGGGGAGCCCTAGCCTAAGGCTAGGGGAGCCGTAGCTTAAGGCTAGGGGAGCCTTAGCCTAAGGCTAGGGGAGCCCTAGCCTAAGGCTAGGGGAGACCTGGACTAAGCCAAGGGGAGCCCTGGCCTAAGGCTAGGGGAGCCCTAGCGTAACGCTAGGGGAGCCCTAGCTTAAGGCTAGGGGAGCCCTAACCTAAGGCTAGGGGTGCCCTAGCCTAAGGCTAGGGGAGCCCTAGCCTAAGGCTAGGGGAGCCCTAACCTAAGGCTAGGAGAGCCCTAGTCTTAGCCTAAGCCTAGGGGTTCCCTAGCCTAAGGCTAGGTGTGCCCTAGCCTTAGGCTAGGGGAGCCTTAGACTTAGCCTAAGCCTAGGGGTGCCCTAGCCTAAGGCTAGGGGAGCTCTAACCTTAGCCTTAGCCTAAGCCTAAAAGTGCCCTAGCCTAAGCCTACGGGTGCCCTAGCCTAAAGCTAGGGGAGCCCTAACCTAAGGCTAGGGAGCCCTAGCCTTAACCTAAGCCTAGGGTAACCATAGCCTAAGGTTCGGGTAGCCCTAGCCTAAGGCTCGGGGAGCCCTAGCCTTAGCCTAAACCTAGGGGAGCCCTAGCCTAAGGCTAGGGGAGCACTAGCCTTTTAAGCCTAGGGGTGCCCTAGCCTAAGGCTAGGGGAGCACTAGCCTTAGCCTAAGCCTAGGGGTGCCCTAGCCTAAGGCTAGGGGAGCCCTAGCCTAAGGCTAGGGGAGCCCTAGCTTAAGGCTAGGGGAGCCTTAGCCTAAGGCTAGGGGAGCCCTAGCCTAAGGCTAGGGGAGACCTGGACTAAGCCAAGGGGAGCCCTGGCCTAAGGCTAGGGGAGCCCTAGCGTAACGCTAGGGGAGCCCTAGCTTAAGGCTAGGGGAGCCCTAACCTAAGGCTAGGGGTGCCCTAGCCTAAGGCTAGGGGAGCCCTAGCCTAAGGCTAGGGTAGCCCTAGCCTAAGCCTTGGGGTGCCCTAGTCCAAGGCTATGAGAGCCTTAGCCTAAGGCTAGGGGAGCCCTAGCCTTAGGCTAAGCCTAGGGGTGCCCTAGCCTAATGGTAGGGGTGCCCTAGCCTAAGGCTAGGGGAGCCCTGGCCTAAGCCTAGGGATGCCCTGGTCTAAGGCTAGGGGAGCCCTAGCCTTAGCCTAAGCCTAAAAATGCCCTACCCTAAGGCTAGGGGAGCGCTAGCCTTAGCCTAAGCCTAGGGGTGCCCTAACCTAAGGCTAGGGGAGCCCTAGCCTAAGGCTACGTGAGCCCTAGCCTTAGCCTAAGCCTAGGGGTGCCCTCGCCTAAGGCTAGGGGAGCCCTAGCCCCAGGCTAGGGGAGCCCTATCCTAAGGCTAGGTGAGCCCTTGCCTAAGGTTAGGGAGCCCTAGCCTTAGCCTAAGCCTAGGGATGCCCTAGCCTAAAGCTAGGGGTGCACTAGCCTTAGGCTAGGGGAGCCCTAGCCTTAGCCTAAGCCTAAGGGTGCCCCAGCCTAAGTTTAGGGGAACACTAGCCTAAGGCTAGGGGAGCCATAGCCTAAAGTTCGGGGAGCCGTAGCCTAAGGCTCGTGGAGCCCTAGCCTAAGCATAGGGGTGCCCTTACCTAAGGCTAGGGGAGCGCTAGCCTAAGCCTAGGAGTGCCCTAGCCGAAGACTAGGGGAGCCCTAGCTTAAGGCTAGGGGTACCCTAGCCGAAGGCTAGGGGAGCACTAGCCTAAGGCTAGGGGAGCCCTAGCTTTAGCCTAAGCCTAGGGGTGCCCTAGCCTAAGGCTAGAGGAGCCCTGGCCTAAGCCTAGTGGTGCCCTGGTCTAAGGCTAGGGGAGCCCTAGCGTAACGCTAGGGGAGCCCTTGCCTAAGTCTAGGGGAGCCCTAGCCTAAGGCTAGGTGTGCCCCAGCCCACGGCTAGGGGAGAACGAGCCTAAGGCTAGGGGAGCCTTGGCCTAAGCCTAGGAGTGCTCTGGCCTAAGGCTAGGGGAGCCCTAGCGTAACTCAGGAGCCCTAGCCTAAGGCTAGTGGAGCCCTAGCCTAAGGCTAGGTGTGCCCGAGCCCACGGCTAGGGGAGCACGAGCCTAAGGCTAGGGGAGCCCGAGTCCTTGGCTAGGGGAACCCTAGCCTAAGCCTAGGGTTGCCCAACCAAAGGCTAGGGGTGGCCGAGCCTAAGGCTAGGGGAGCACCAGCCTAAGGCTAGGGGAACCCGAGTCTAAGGCTTGGGGGAGCCCTAGCCTAAGCCTAGGGGTGACCTAGCCTAAGGATAGGGGAGCCATAGCCTTAGCCTAAGCCTAGGTGGGCCCTAGCCTAAGGGTAGGGGAGCCCTAACCTAAGGCTAGGGAGCCCTAGCCTTAGCCTAAGCCTAGGGGAGCCCTAGCCTTAGCCAAAGCCTAAAGGTGCCCTAGCCTAAGGCTAGGGGATCCCTAGCATTGGCCTAAGCCTAGGGGTGCCCTAACGTAAGGCTAGTGGAGCCCTACCCGAAGGCTAGGGGAGCCCTAGCCTTAACCTAAGCCTAGGGGTGTCCTAGCCTAAGGCTAGGGGAGCCCTAGCCTAATTCTAGGGGAGCCATAGCCTAAGGTTAGGGGAGCCCTAGCCTTAGCCTAAGCCTAGGGTTGCCCTAGCCTAAGGCTAGGGGAGCCCTGGACTAAGCCTAGGGCTGCCCTGGCCTAAGGCTAGGGGAGCCCTAGCGTAACGCTAGGGGAGCCCTAGCTTAAGTCTAGAGAAGCCCTAACCTAAGCCTATGGGTGCCCTTGCCTAAGGCTAGGGGAGCCCTAGCCTAAGGTTAGGGTAGCCCTAGCCTAAGCCAAGGGGTGCCCTAGCCTAAGGTGAGGAGAACCTTAGCCTAAGGCTAGGGGAGCCCTAGCCTTAGCCTAAGCCTAGGGGTGCCCTAGCCTAACGTTAGGAGAGCCTTATCCTAAGGCTAGAGGAGCCCTGGCCTAAGCCTAGTGGTGCCCTGGTCTAAGGCTAGGGGAGCCCTAGAGTAACGCTAGGGGAGCCCATGCCTAAGTCTAGGGGAGCCCTAGCCTAATGCTAGGTGTGCCCCAGCCCACGGCTAGGGGAGCACGAGCCTAAGGCTAGGGGAGCCTTGGCCTAAGCCTAGGGGTGCTCTGGCCTAAGGCTAGGGGAGCCCTAGCGTAACGCAGGAGCCCTAGCCTAAGGCTAGTGGAGCCCTAGCCTAAGGCTAGGTGTGCCCGAGCCCACGGCTGGGGGAGCACGAGCCTAAGGCTAGTGGAGCCCGAGTCCTTGGCTAGGGGAACCCTAGCCTAAGCCTAGGGTTGCCCTAGCCAAAGGCTAGGGGTGCCCGAGCCTAAGGCTAGGGGAGCACGAGCCTAAGGCTAGGGGAACCCGAGTCTAAGGCTTGGGGGAGCCCTAGCCTAAGCCTAGGGGTGACCTAGCCTAAGGATAGGGGAGCCATAGCCTTAGCCTAAGCCTAGGGGTTCCCTAGCATAAGCCTAGGGGTGCCCTAGCCTAAGCCTAGGGGTGCCCTAGCATAAGGCTAGGTGAGCCTTAGCGTACGGCTAGGGGAGCACGAGCCTAAGGCTAGGGGTGCCCGAGCCTACAGCTAGGGGAGCCCAAGCCTAAGGCTAGGGTAGCCCTAGCCTAAGGCTTGGGGAGCCCTAGCCTTAGCCTAAGCCTAGGGGTGCCCTAGCCTAAGGTTAGGGGAGCCCTAGCTTTAGCCTAAGCCTAAAATTGCCCTAGACTAGGGCTAGGGGAGCGCTAGCCTTAGCCTAAGCCTAGGGGTGCCCTAACCTAAGGCTAGGGGAGCACTAGCCTAAGGCTAGGGGATCCCTAGCCTAAGGCTAGGGGAGCCCTAGCCTTAACCTAAGCCTAGGGGTGCCCGACGTAAGGCTATGGAGCCCTAGCCTAAGGCTAGGGGAGCCCTAGCCTTAGCCTAAGCCTAGGGGTGCCATCGCCTAAGGCCAGGGGAGCCCTAGCCCAAGGCTAGGGGAGCCCTATCATAAGGCTAGGGGAGCCCTAGCCTAAGGCTAGGGTAGTCCTAGACTTAGCCTAAGCCTAGGGGTGCCCTAGCCTAAGGCTAGGGGACCCCTAACCTACGGCTAGGGGAGCCCTAGCCTTAGCCTAAGCCTAGGGGTGCCCTAGCCTAAGGCTAGGGAGCCCTAGCCTTAGCCTAAGCTTAGGGGAGTGCTAGCCTTAGCCTAAGCCTAGGGGTGCCCTAACCTAACGCTAGGGGAGCCCTAGCCTTAGCCTAAGCCTAGGGGTGCCCTAACATAAGGCTATGGAGCCCTAGCCTAAGGCTAGGGGAGCCCTAGCCTTAGCCTAAGCCTAGGGGTGCCCTAACCTAAGGCTAGGGGAGCCCTAGCCTAAGTCTAGGGTTTCCCTAGCCTAAGGCTAGGGGAGCCATTGCCTTAACCTAAGCCTTGGGGTGCCCTAGCCTAAGCCTAGAGGTGCCCTAGCCCAAGGCTAGGGGAGCCCTAGCCTAAGGCTAGGGGAGCCCTAGCCTTAACCTAAGCCTAGGGGTGCCCTAGCCTAAGGCTAGGGGAGCACTAGCCTATGCCTAGGGGAGCCCTAGCCTTAGCCTAAGCCTAGGGGTGCCCTAGCCTAAGGTTAGGGGAACACTAGCCTAAGGCTAGGGGAGCCATAGCCTAAGGTTCGGGGAGCCCTAGCCTAAGGCTCGGGGAACCCTAGCCTAAGCCTAGGGGTGCCCTTACCTAACGCTAGGGGAGCGCTAGCCTAAGCCTAGGAGTGCCCTAGCCTAAGTCTAGGGGAGCCCTAGCTTAAGGCTAGGGCTGCCCTAGCCTAAGGCTAGGGGAGCACTAGCCTAAGGCTAGGGGAGCACTAGCCTTAGGCTAGGGGAGCCCTAGTTAAGGCTAGGGGAGCCCTCTCCTTAGCCTAAACCTAGGGGTGCCCTAGCCTAAGGCTAGGGGAGCCCTAGCCTTAGCCAAAGCCTTGGGGTGCCCTAGCGTAAGGCTAGGGGAGCCCTAGCCTTAGCCTAACCCTAGGGGTGCCCTAGCCTAAAGCTAGGGAATCCCTAGCCTAAGGCTAGGGGAGCCTTAGCCTAAGGCTAGGGGACCCCTTGCATAAGGCTAGGTGTGCCCTAGCCTAAGGTTAGTGGAGCCCTAGCATAAGGCTAGGGGAGCCCTAGCCTAAGGCTAGGGGAGTCCTAGGCTTAGCCTATGCCTAGGGGTGCCCTAGCCTAAGGCTAGGGGAGCCCTAACCTAAGGCTAGGAGAGCCCTAGTCTTAGCCTAAGCCTAGGGGTTCCCTAGCCTAAGGCTAGGGGAGCTCTAGCCTTAGCCTTAGCCTAAGCCTAAAAGTGCCCTAGCCTAAGCCTACGGGTGCCCTAGCCTAAAGCTAGGGGAGCCCTAACCTAAGGCTAGGGAGCCCTAGCCTTATCCTAAGCCTAGGGTAACCATAGCCTAAGGTTCGGGTAGCCCTAGCCTAAGGCTCGGGGAGCCCTAGCCTTAGCCTAAACCTAGGGGAGCCCTAGCCTAAGGCTAGGGGAGCACTAGCCTTTTAAGCCTAGGGGTGCCCTAGTCTAAGGCTAGGGGAGCCCTAGCCTAAGGCTAGGGGAGCCCTAGCCTAAGGCTAGGGGAGCACTAGCCTTAGCCTAAGCCTAGGGGTGCCCTAGCCTAAGGCTAGGGGAGCCCTAGCCTAAGGCTAGGGGAGCCCTAGCTTAAGGCTAGGGGAGCCTTAGCCTAAGGCTAGGGGAGACCTGGACTAAGCCAAGGGGAGCCCTGGCCTAAGGCTAGGGGAGCCCTAGCGTAACGCTAGGGGAGCCCTAGCTTAAGGCTAGGGGAGCCCTAACCTAAGGCTAGGGGTGCCCTAGCCTAAGGCTACGGGAGCCCTAGCCTAAGGCTAGGGTAGCCCTAGCCTAAGCCTTGGGGTGCCCTAGTCCAAGGCTAGGAGAGCCTTAGCCTAAGGCTAGGGGAGCCCTAGCCTTAGGCTAAGCCTAGGGGTGCCCTAGCCTAATGGTAGGGGTGCCCTAGCCTAAGGCTAGGGGAGCCCTGGCCTAAGCCTAGGGATGCCCTGGTCTAAGGCTAGGGGAGCCCTAGCTTAGCCTAAGCCTAAAAATGCTCTACCCTAAGGCTAGGGGAGCGCTAGCCTTAGCCTAAGCCTAGGGGTGCCCTAACCTAAGGCTAGGGGAGCCCTAGCCTAAGGCTACGTGAGCCCTAGCCTTAGCCTAAGCCTAGGGGTGCCCTCGCCTAAGGCTAGGGGAGCCCTAGCCCCAGGCTAGGGGAGCCCTATCCTAAGGCTAGGTGAGCCCTTGCCTAAGGTTAGGGAGCCCTAGCCTTAGCCTAAGCCTAGGGATGCCCTAGCCTAAAGCTAGGGGTGCACTAGCCTTAGGCTAGGGGAGCCCTAGCCTTAGCCTAAGCCTAAGGGTGCCCCAGCCTAAGTTTAGGGGAACACTAGCCTAAGGCTAGGGGAGCCATAGCCTAAAGTTCGGGGAGCCGTAGCCTAAGGCTCGTGGAGCCCTAGCCTAAGCCTAGGGGTGCCCTTACCTAAGGCTAGGGGAGCGCTAGCCTAACCCTAGGATTGCCCTAGCCGAAGACTAGGGGAGCCCTAGCTTAAGGCTAGGGGTACCCTAGCCGAAGGCTAGGGGAGCACTAGCCTAAGGCTAGGGGAGCCCTAGCTTTAGCCTAAGCCTAGGGGTGCCCTAGCCTAAGGCTAGGTGTGCCCCAGCCCACGGCTAGGGGAGAACGAGCCTAAGGCTAGGGGAGCCTTGGCCTAAGCCTAGGAGTGCTCTTGCCTAAGGCTAGGGGAGCCCTAGCGTAACTCAGGAGCCCTAGCCTAAGGCTAGTGGAGCCCTAGCCTAAGGCTAGGTGTGCCCGAGCCCACGGCTAGGGGAGCACGAGCCTAAGGCTAGGGGAGCCCGAGTCCTTGGCTAGGGGAACCCTAGCCTAAGCCTAGGGTTGCCCAACCAAAGGCTAGGGGTGGCCGAGCCTAAGGCTAGGGGAGCACCAGCCTAAGGCTAGGGGAACCCGAGTCTAAGGCTTGGGGGAGCCCTAGCCTAAGCCTAGGGGTGACCTAGCCTAAGGATAGGGGAGCCATAGCCTTAGCCTAAGCCTAGGTGGGCCCTAGCCTAAGGGTAGGGGAGCCCTAACCTAAGGCTAGGGAGCCCTAGCCTTAGCCTAAGCCTAGGGGAGCCCTAGCCTTAGCCAAAGCCTAAAGGTGCCCTAGCCTAAGGCTAGGGGATCCCTAGCATTGGCCTAAGCCTAGGGGTGCCCTAACGTAAGGCTAGTGGAGCCCTACCCAAAGGCTAGGGGAGCCCTAGCCTTAACCTAAGCCTAGGGGTGTCCTAGCCTAAGGCTAGGGGAGCCCTAGCCTAATTCTAGGGGAGCCATAGCCTAAGGTTAGGGGAGCCCTAGCCTTAGCCTAAGCCTAGGGTTGCCCTAGCCTAAGGCTAGGGGAGCCCTGGACTAAGCCTAGGGCTGCCCTGGCCTAAGGCTAGGGGAGCCCTAGCGTAACGCTAGGGGAGCCCTAGCTTAAGTCTAGAGAAGCCCTAACCTAAGCCTATGGGTGCCCTTGCCTAAGGCTAGGGGAGCCCTAGCCTAAGGTTAGGGTAGCCCTAGCCTAAGCCAAGGGGTGCCCTAGCCTAAGGTTAGGAGAGCCTTAGCCTAAGGCTAGGGGAGCCCTAGCCTTAGCCTAAGCCTAGGGGTGCCCTAGCCTAACGTTAGGAGAGCCTTAGCCTAAGGCTAGAGGAGCCCTGGCCTAAGCCTAGTGGTGCCCTGGTCTAAGGCTAGGGGAGCCCTAGCGTAACGCTAGGGGAGCCCATGCCTAAGTCTAGGGGAGCCCTAGCCTAATCCTAGGTGTGCCCCAGCCCACGGCTAGGGGAGCACGAGCCTAAGGCTAGGGGAGCCTTGGCCTAAGCCTAGGGGTGCTCTGGCCTAAGGCTAGGGGAGCCCTAGCGTAACGCAGGAGCCCTAGCCTAAGGCTAGTGGAGCCCTAGCCTAAGGCTAGGTGTGCCCGAGCCCACGGCTGGGGGAGCACGAGCCTAAGGCTAGTGGAGCCCGAGTCCTTGGCTAGGGGAACCCTAGCCTAAGCCTAGGGTTGCCCTAGCCAAAGGCTAGGGGTGCCCGAGCCTAAGGCTAGGGGAGCACGAGCCTAAGGCTAGGGGAACCGGAGTCTAAGGCTTGGGGGAGCCCTAGCCTAAGCCTAGGGGTGACCTAGCCTAAGGATAGGGGAGCCATAGCCTTAGCCTAAGCCTAGGGGTTCCCTAGCATAAGCCTAGGGGTGCCCTAGCCTAAGCCTAGGGGTGCCCTAGCATAAGGCTAGGTGAGCCTTAGCGTACGGCTAGGGGAGCACGAGCCTAAGGCTAGGGGTGCCCGAGCCTACAGCTAGGGGAGCCCAAGCCTAAGGCTAGGGTAGCCCTAGCCTAAGGCTTGGGGAGCCCTAGCCTTAGCCTAAGCCTAGGGGTGCCCTAGCCTAAGGTTAGGGGAGCCCTAGCCTTAGCCTAAGCCTAAAATTGCCCTAGACTAGGGCTAGGGGAGCGCTAGCCTTAGCCTAAGCCTAGGGGTGCCCTAACCTAAGGCTAGGGGAGCACTAGCCTAAGGCTAGGGGATCCCTAGCCTAAGGCTAGGGGAGCCCTAGCCTTAACCTAAGCCTAGGGGTGCCCGACATAAGGCTATGGAGCCCTAGCCTAAGGCTAGGGGAGCCCTAGCCTTAGCCTAAGCCTAGGGGTGCCATCGCCTAAGGCCAGGGGAGCCCTAGCCCAAGGCTAGGGGAGCCCTATCATAAGGCTAGGGGAGCCCTAGCCTAAGGCTAGGGTAGTCCTAGACTTAGCCTAAGCCTAGGGGTGCCCTAGCCTAAGGCTAGGGGACCCCTAACCTACGGCTAGGGGAGCCCTAGCCTTAGCCTAAGCCTAGGGGTGCCCTAACCTAACGCTAGGGGAGCCCTAGCCTTAACCTAAGCCTAGGGGTGCCCTAGCCTAAGGCTAGGGGAGCACTAGCCTATGCCTAGGGGAGCCCTAGCCTTAGCCTAAGCCTAGGGGTGCCCTAGCCTAAGGTTAGGGGAACACTAGCCTAAGGCTAGGGGAGCCATAGCCTAAGGTTCGGGGAGCCCTAGCCTAAGGCTCGGGGAACCCTAGCCTAAGCCTAGGGGTGCCCTTACCTAACGCTAGGGGAGCGCTAGCCTAAGCCTAGGAGTGCCCTAGCCTAAGTCTAGGGGAGCCCTAGCTTAAGGCTAGGGCTGCCCTAGCCTAAGGCTAGGGGAGCACTAGCCTAAGGCTAGGGGAGCACTAGCCTTAGGCTAGGGGAGCCCTAGTTAAGGCTAGGGGAGCCCTTTCCTTACCCTAAACCTAGGGGTGCCCTAGCCTAAGGCTAGGGGAGCCCTAGCCTTAGCCAAAGCCTTGGGGTGCCCTAGCGTAAGGCTAGGGGAGCCCTAGCCTTAGCCTAACCCTAGGGGTGCCCTAGCCTAAAGCTAGGGAATCCCTAGCCTAAGGCTAGGGGAGCCTTAGCCTAAGGCTAGGGGACCCCTTGCATAAGGCTAGGTGTGCCCTAGCCTAAGGTTAGTGGAGCCCTAGCATAAGGCTAGGGGAGCCCTAGCCTAAGGCTAGGGGAGTCCTAGGCTTAGCCTATGCCTAGGGGTGCCCTAGCCTAAGGCTAGGGGAGCCCTAACCTAAGGCTAGGAGAGCCCTAGTCTTAGCCTAAGCCTAGGGGTTCCCTAGCCTAAGGCTAGGTGTGCCCTAGCCTTAGGCTAGGGGAGCCCTAGACTTAGCCTAAGCCTAGGGGTGCCCTAGCCTAAGGCTAGGGGAGCTCTAGCCTTAGCCTTAGCCTAAGCCTAAAAGTGCCCTAGCCTAAGCCTACGGGTGCCCTAGCCTAAAGCTAGGGGAGCCCTAACCTAAGGCTAGGGAGCCCTAGCCTTAACCTAAGCCTAGGGTAACCATAGCCTAAGGTTCGGGTAGCCCTAGCCTAAGGCTCGGGGAGCCCTAGCCTTAGCCTAAACCTAGGGGAGCCCTAGCCTAAGGCTAGGGGAGCACTAGCCTTTTAAGCCTAGGGGTGCCCTAGCCTAAGGCTAGGGGAGCACTAGCCTTAGCCTAAGCCTAGGGGTGCCCTAGCCTAAGGCTAGGGGAGCCCAAGCCTAAGGCTAGCGGAGCCCTAACATTAGCCTAAGCCTAGGGGTGCCCTAGCCTAAGGTTAGGGGAACACTAGCCTAAGGTTAGGGGAGGCATAGCCTAAGGTTCGGGGAGCCCTAGCCTAAGGCTCGGGGAGCCTTAGCCTAAGCCTAGGGTTGCCCTTACGAAACGCTAGTGGAGCGCTAGCCTAAGCCTAGGAGTGCCCTAGCCTAAGGCGAGGGGAGCCCTAGCCTTAGCCTAAGCCTAGGAGTGCCCTAGCTTAAGGCTAGGGGAGCCCTAGCCTTAGCCTAAGCCTAAAAGTGCCTTAGCCTAAGGCTAGGGGAGCGCTAGCCTTAGCCTAAGCCTAGGGGTGCCCTACCTAAGGCGAGGGGAGCCTTAGGCTAAGGCTAGGGGAGCCCTAGATTTAGCCTAAGCCTAGGTGTGCCCTAGCCTAATTCTAGGGGAGCACTAGCCTTAGCCTAAACCTATAGGTGCCCTAGCCTAAGGCTAGGGGAGCCCTAGCCTAAGGCTAGCGGAGCCCTAGCCTTAGCCTAAGCCTAGGGGTGCCCTAGCCTAAGGTTAGGGGAACACTAGCCTAAGATTAGGGGAGCCATAGCCTAAGGTTCGGGGAGCCCTAGCCTAAGGCTCGGGGAGCCGTAGCTTAAGCCTAGGGGTGCCCTTACCTAACGCTAGGGGAGCGCTAGCCTAAGCCTAGGAGTGCCCTAGCCTAAGGCGAGGGGAGCCATAGCCTTAGCCTAAGCCTAGGGGTGCCCTAGCTTAAGGCTAGGGGAGCCCTAGCCTTAGCCTAAGCCTAAAAGTGCCTTAGCCTAAGGCTAGGGGAGACCTAGCCTAAGGCTAGGGGAGCCCTAGCCTTAGCCTAAGCCTAGGGGTGCCCTAGCCCAAGGCTAGGGGAGCCCTAGCCTTAGCCTAAGCCTAGGGGTGCCCTAGCCTAAGGCTAGGGGAGCCCTAAACTACGTATCGGTGTGCCCTAGCCTTAGGCTATGCCTAGTGGTGCCCTAGCCTAAGGCTAGGGGAGCAATAGCCTAAGGCTAGGGGAGCCATAGCCTAAGGTTCGGGGAGCCCTAGCCTAAGGCTCCGGGAGCCCTAGCCTTAGCCTAAGCCTAGGGGTGCCCTAGCCTAAGGCTAGGGGAGCCCTAGCCTAAGGGTTGGGGAGCCCTAGCCTAAGCCTAGGGGAGCCCTAGCCTAAGGCTAGGGGAGCTTTAGCCTTAGCCTAAGCCTAGGGGTGCCCTAACCTAAGTGTAGAAAAGCCCTAGCCTAAGGCTAGGGGAGCCCTGGCCTAAGGCTAGGGGAGCCCTAGACTTAGCCTATGCCTAGGGATGCCCTAGCCTAAGGCTAGGGGAGCGCTAGCCTTAGCCTAAGCCTAGGGGTGCCCGAAAATAAGGCTAGGGGAGCAGTTGCCTTAGCCTAAGCCTAGGGGTGCCCTAGCCTAAGGCTAGGGGAGCACTAGGCTAAGGCTAGGGGAGCCCTAGCCTAAAGATAGGGGACCACTAGCATAAGGCTAGGGGAGCCCTAGCCTAAGGCTAGGTGTGCCCTAGCCTAAAGATAGGGGACCACTAGCATAAGGCTAGGGGAGCCCTAGCCTAGGGCTAGGGGAGTCCTAGACTTAGCCTAAGCCTAGGGGTGCCCTAGACTAAGGCTAGCGGAGCCCTAACGTAAGGCTTGGGGAGCCCTAGACTTAGCCTAAGCCTAGGGGTGCCCTAGCCTAAGGCTAGGGGAGCACTAGGCTAAGGCTAGGGGAGCCCTAGCCTTAGCCTAAGCCTAGGGGTGCCCTAGCCTAAGGCTAGGGGAGCCCTAGCCTAAGGCTAGGCGAGCTTACCCTTAGTCTAAGCCTAGGTGGGCCCTAGCCTAAGGGTAGGGGAGCCCTAACCTAAGGCTAGGGAGCCCTAGCCTTAGCCTAAGCCTAGGGGAGCCCTAGCCTTAGCCTAAGCCTAAAGGTGCCCTAGCCTAAGTCTAGGGGATCCCTAGCATTGGACTAAGCCTAGGGGTGCCCTAACGTAAGGCTAGTGGAGCCCTACCCTAAGGCTAGGGGAGCCCTAGCCTTAGCCTAAGCCTAGGGGTGTCCTAGCCTAAGGCCAGGGGAGCCCTAGCCTAATTCTAGGGGAGCCATAGCCTAAGGCTAGGGGAGCCCTAGCCTTAGCATATGCCTAGGGTTGCCATAGCCTAAGGCAAGGGGACCCCTAGCTTAAGTCTAGAGAAGCCCTAACCTAAGCCTATGGGTGCCCTTGCCTAAGTCTAGGGGAGCCCTAGCCTAAGGTTAGGGTAGCGCTAGCCTAAGCCAAGGGGTGCCCTAGCCTAAGGTTAGGAGAGCCTTAGCCTAGGGCTAGGGGAGCCCTAGCCTTAGCCGAAGCCTAGGGGTGCCCTAGCCTAAGGCTAGGGGAGCCCTAGCCTAAGGCTAGAGGATCCCTGGCCTAACCCTAGTGGTGCCCTGGTCTAAGGCTAGGGGAGCCCTAGCGTAACGCTAGGGGAGCCCTTGCCTAAGTCTAGGGGAGCCCTAGCCTAAGGCTAGGTGTGCCCCAGCCCACGGCTAGGGGAGCACGAGCCTAAGGCTAGGGGATCCCGAGTCCTTGGCTAGGGGAACCCTAGCCTAAGCCTAGGGTTGCCCTAGCCAAAGGCTAGGGGTGCCCGAGCCTAAGGCTAGGGGAGCACCAGCCTAAGGCTAGGGGAACCTGAGTCTAAGGCTTGGGGGAGCCCTAGCCTAAGCCTAGGGGTGACCTAGCCTAAGGATAGGGGAGCCATAGCCTTAGCCTAAGCCTAGGTGGGCCCTAGCCTAAGAGTAGGGGATCCCTAACCTAAGGCTAGGGAGCCCTAGCCTTAGCCTAAGCCTAGGGGAGCCCTAGCCTTAGCCTAAGCCTAAAGGTGCCCTAGCCTAAGGCTAGGGGATCCCTAGCATTGGCCTAAGCCTAGGGGTGCCCTAACGTAAGGCTAGTGGAGCCCTACCCTAAGGCTAGGGGAGCCCTAGCCTTAGCCTAAGCCTAGGGGTGTCCTAGCCTAAGGCTAGGGGAGCCCTAGCCTAATTCTAGGGGAGCCATAGCCTAAGGCTAGGGGAGCCCTAGCCTTAGCGTAAGCCTAGGGTTGCCCTAGCCTAAGGCTAGGGGAGCCCTGGACTAAGCCTAGGGCTGCCCTGGCCTAAGGCTAGGGGAGCCCTAGCGTAACGCTAGGGGAGCCCTAGCTTAAGTCTAGAGAAGCCCTAACCTAAGCCTATGGGTGCCCTTGCCTAAGGCTAGGGGAGCCCTAGCCTAAGGTTAGGGTAGCCCTAGCCTAAGCCAAGGGGTGCCCTAGCCTAAGGTTAGGAGAGCCTTAGCCTAAGGCTAGGGGAGCCCTAGCCTTAGCCTAAGGCTAGGGGTGCCCTAGCCTAAGGCTAGGGGGGCCCTAGCCTAAGGCTAGAGGAGCCCTGGCCTAAGCCTAGTGGTGCCCTGGTCTTAGGCTAGGGGAGCCCTAGCTTAAGGCTAGGGGTGCCCTAGCCTAAGGCTAGGGGAGCACTAGCCTTAGGCTAGGGGAACCCTAGTTAAGGCTAGGGGAGCCCTCTCCTTAACCTAAACCTAGGTGTGCCCTAGACTAAGGCTAGGGGAGCCCTAGACTTAGCCAAAGCCTTGAGGTGCCCTAGCGTCAGGCTGGGGGAGCCCTAGCCTTAGCCTAACCCTAGGGGTGCCCTAGCCTAAAGCTAGGGAATCCCTAGCCTAAGGCTAGGGGAGCCTTAGCCTAAGGCTAGGGGACCCCTTGCATAAGGCTAGGTGTGCCCTAGCCTAAGGTTAGGGGAGCCCTAACCTAAGGCTAGGAGAGCCCTAGTCTTAGCCTAAGCCTAGGGGTTCCCTAGCCTAAGGCTAGGTGTGCCCTAGCCTAAGGCTATGGGAGCCCTAGCCTTAGCATTAGGCTAAGCCTAAAAGTGCCCTAGCCTAAGCCTAGGGGTGCCCTAGCCTAAAGCTAGGGGAGCCCTAACCTAAGGCTAGGGAGCCCTAGCCTTAGCCTAAGCCTAGGGTAACCATAGCCTAAGTTTCGTGTAGCCCTAGCCTAAGGCTCGGGGAGCCCTAGCCTTAGCCTAAGCCTAGGGGAGCCCTAGCCTAAGGCTATGGGAGCACTAGCCCTAGCCTAAGCCTAGGGGTGCCCTAGCCTAAGGCTAGGGGAGCCCTAGCCTAAGGCTAGGGGAGCCCTAGCCTTAGCCTAAGCCTAGGGGTGCCCTAGCCTAAGGCTAGGGGAGCACTAACCTAAGGCTAGGGAGCCCTAGCCTTAGCCTAAAGCTAGGGGAGCCCTAGCCTAAGGCTAGGGGAGCCCTAGCCTAAGGCTAGGGGAGCCCTAGCCTTAGCCTAAGCCTAAAAGTGCCCTAGCCTAAGGCTAGGGGAGCGCTAGCCTTAGCCTAAGCCTAGGGGTGCCCTAACCTAAGGCTAGGGGAGCACTAGCCTAAGGCTAGGGGAGCCCTAGCCTTAGCCTAAACCTAGGGGTGCCCTAGCCTAATGCTAGGGGAGCACTAACCTAAGGCTAGGGAGCCCTAGCCTTAGCCTAAGGCTAGGGGAGCCCTAGCCTAAGCCTAGGGGAGCCCTAGCCTAAGGCGAGGGGAACCTTAACCTAAGGCTAGGGGAGCCTTAGCCTAAGGCTAGGGGAGCCCTTGCCTTAGCCTAAGCTTAGGGGTGCCCTAGCCTAAGGCTAAGGGAGCATTAGACTTAGCCTAAGCCTAGGGGTGCCCTAGTCTAAGGCTAGGGGACCCCTAGCCTTAGCCTAAGCCTAAAGGTGCCCTAGCATAAGGCTAGGGGATCCCTAGCCTTGGCCTAAGCCTACGGATGTCCTAAAGTAAGGCTAGGGGAGCCAGAGCCTAAGGCTCGGGGGCCCTAGCCTTAGCCTAAGCCTAGGGGAGCCCTAGCCTAAGGCTAGGGGAGCCCTAGCCTTAGCCTAAGCCTAGTCGTGCCCTAGCCTAAGGCTAGGGGAGCCCTACTCTAAGGCTAGGGGAGCCCTAGCCTTACCCTAAGCCCAGGGGTGCCCTAGACTAAGGCTAGGGGAGCCCTAGCCTAAGGCTAGGGGAGCCCTAGCCTTAGCCTAAGCTTAGGGGTGCCCTAGCCTAAGGCTAGAGGACCCTAGCCTAATGCTAGGGGAGCCCTAGCCTAAGGCTAGGGGAGCCCTAGCCTAAGGCTAGGGGAGACCTGGACTAAGCCAAGGGAAGCCATGGCCTAAGGCTAGGGGAGCCCTAGCGTAACGCTAGGGCAGCCCTAGCTTAAGGCTAGGGGAGCCCTAACCTAAGCCTAGGGGTGCCCTAGACTAAGGCTAGGAGAGCCTTAGCCTAAGGCTAGGGGAGCCCTGGCCTTAGGCTAAGCCTAGGGGTGCCCTAGCCTAATGGTAGGGGTGCCCAAGCCTAAGGCTAGGGGAGCCCTGGCCTAAGCCTAGGGGTGCCCTGGTCTAAGGCTAGGGGAGCCCTAGCCTTAGCCTAAGCCTAAAAGTGCCCTAGCCTATGGCTAGGGGAGCGCTAGCCTTAGGCTAAGTAAAGGGGTTCCCTAACCTAAGGCTAGAAAAGCCCTAGCCTAAGGCTACTGGAGCTCTAACCTAAGGCTAGGGGAGCACTAGCCTTAGCCTGAGCCTAGGGGTGCCCGAAACTCAAGCTAGGGGAGCCCTAGCCTTAGCCTAAGCCTAAAAATGCCCTAGCATAAGGCTAGGGGAGCGCTAGCCTTAGCCTAAGCCTAGGGGTGCCCTCACCTAAGGCTAGGGGAGCCCTAGCCTTAGCCTTAGCCTAAGCCTAAAAGTGCCCTAGCCTAAGCCTAGGGGTGCACTAGCCTAAAGCTAGGGGAGCCCTAACCTAAGGCTAGGGAGCCCTAGCCTTAGCCTAAGCCTAGGGTAACCATAGCCTAAGGTTCGGGTAGCCCTAGCCTAAGGCTCGGGGAGCCCTAGCCTTAGCCTAAACCTAGGGGAGCCCTAGCCTAAGGCTAGGGGAGCACTAGCCTTAGCCGAAGCCTAGGGGTGCCCTAGCCTAAGGCTAGGGGAGCCCTAGCCTAAGGCTAGGGGAGCCCTAGCCTTACCCTAAGCCTAGGGGAGCCCTAGCCTAAGGCTAGGGGAGCACTAGCCTTAGCCTAAGCCTAGGGGTGCCCTAGCCTAAGGCTAGGGGAGCCCTATCCTAAGGCTAGCGGAGCCCTAACCTTAGCCTAAGCCTAGGGGTGCCCTAGCCTAAGGTTAGGGGAACAATAGCCTAAGGTTAGGGGAGCCATAGCCTAAGGTTCAGGGAGCCCTAGCCTAAGGCTCGGGGAGCCTTAGCCTAAGCCTAGGGGTGCCCTTACCTAACGCTAGTGGAGCGCTAGCCTAAGCCTAGGAGTGCCCTAGCCTAAGGCGAGGGGAGCCCTAGCCTTAGCCTAAGCCTAGGGGTGCCCTAGCTTAAGGCTAGGGGAGCCCTAGCCTTAGCCTAAGCCTAAAAGTGCCTTAGCCTAAGGCTAGGGGAGCGCTAGCCTTAGCCTAAGCCTAGGGGTGCCCTACCTAAGGCTAGGGGAGCCCTAGGCTAAGGCTAGGGGAGCCCTAGATTTAGCCTAAGCCTAGGTGTGCCCTAGCCTAATTCTAGGGGAGCACTAGCCTTAGCCTAAACCTATAGGTGCCCTAGCCTAAGGCTAGGGGAGCCCTAGCCTAAGGCTAGCGGAGCCCTCGCCTTAGCCTAACCCTCGGGGTGCCCTAGCCTAAGGTTAGGGGAACACTAGCCTAAGATTAGGGGAGCCATAGCCTAAGGTTCGGGGAGCCCTAGCCTAAGGCTCGGGGAGCCGTAGCCTAAGCCTAGTGGTGCCCTTACCTAACGCTAGGGGAACACTAGCCTAAGCCTAGGAGTGCCCTAGCCTAAGGCGAGGGGAGCCCTAGCCTTAGCCAAAGCCTAGGGGTGCCCTAGCTTAAGGCTAGGGGAGCCCTAGCCTTAGCCTAAGCCTAAAAGTGCCTTAGCCTAAGGCTAGGGGAGCCCTAGCCTAAGGCTAGGGGAGCCCTAGCCTTAGCCTATGCCTAGGGGTGCCCTAGCCCAAGGCTAGGGGAGCCTTAGCCTTAGCCTAAGCCTAGGGGTGCCCTAGCCTAAGGCTAGGGGAGCCCTAAACTACGTATCGGTGTGCCCTAGCCTTAGGCTATGCCTAGAGGTGCCCTAGCCTAAGGCTAGGGGAGCAATAGCCTAAGGCTAGGGGAGCCATAGCCTAAGGTTCGGGGAGCCCTAGCCTAAGGCTCCGGGAGCCCTAGCCTTAGCCTAAGCCTAAGGGTGCCCCAGCCTAAGTTTAGGGGAACACTAGCCTAAGGCTGGGGAGCCATAGCCTAAGGTTTGGGGAGCCGTAGCCTAAGGCTCGTGGATCCCTAGCCTAAGCCTAGGGGTGCCCTTACCTAAGGCTAGGGGAGCGCTAGCCTAAGCCTAGGAGTGCCCTAGCCTAAGACTAGGGGAGCCCTAGCTTAAGGCTAGGGGTGCCCTAGCCGAAGGCTAGGGGAGCACTAGCCTAAGGCTAGGGGAGCCCTAGCCTTAGCCTAAGCCTAGGGGTGCCCTTGCCTAAGGCTAGGGGAGCCATAGCTTTAGCCAAAGCCTTGGGGTGCCCTAACCTAAGGCTAGGGAGCCCTAGCCTTAGCCTAAGCCTAGGGGAGCCCTAGCCTTAGCCTAAGCCTAAAGGTGCCCTAGCCTAAGGCTAGGGGATCCTAGCATTGGCCTAAGCCTAGGGGTGCCCTAACGTAAGGCTAGTGGAGCCCTACCCGAAGGCTAGGGGATCCCTAGCCTTAGCCTAAGCCTAGGGGTGTCCTAGCCTAAGGCCAGGGGAGCCCTAGCCTAATTCTAGGGGAGCCATAGCCTAAGGCTAGGGGAGCCCTAGCCTTAGCCGAAGCCTAGGGTTGCCCTAGCCTAAGGCTAGGGGAGCCCTGGACTAAGCCTAGGGCTGCCCTGGCCCAAGGCTAGGGGAGCCCTAGCGTAACGCTAGGGGAGCCCTAGCTTAAGTCTAGAGAAGCCCTAACCTAAGCCTATGGGTGCCCTTGCCTAAGTCTAGGGGAACCCTAGCCTAAGGTTAGGGTAGCCCTAGCCTAAGCCAAGGGGTGCCCTAGCCTAAGGTTAGGAGAGCCATAGCCTAAGGCTAGGTGAGCCCTAGCCTTAGCCTAAGCCTAGGGGTGCTCTAGCCTAAGGCTAGGGGAGCCCTAGCCTAAGGCTAGAGGAGCCCTGGCCTAAGCCTAGTGGTGCCCTGGTCTAAGGTTAGGGGAGCCCTAGCGTAACGCTAGGGGAGCCCTTGCCTAAGTCTAGGGGAGCCCTAGCCTAAGGCTAGGTGTGCCCCAGCATACGGCTAGGGGAGCATGAGCCTAAGGCTAGGGGAGCCTTGGCCTAAGCCTAGGGGTGCTCTGGCCTAAGGCTAGGGGAGCCCTAGCGTAACTCAGGAGCCCTAGCCTAAGGCTAGTGGAGCCCGAGTCCTTGGCTAGGGGAACCCTAGCCTAAGCCTAGGGTTGCCCTAGCCAAAGGCTAGGGGTGCCCGAGCCTAAGGCTAGGGGAGCACCAGCCTAAGCCTAGGGGAACCCGAGTCTAAGGCTTGGGGGAGCCCTAGCCTAAGCCTAGGGGTGACCTAGCCTAAGGATAGGGGAGCCCTAGCCCAAGGCTAGGGGAGCCCTAGCCTAAGGCTAGGGGAGCCCTAGCCTTAGCCTAAGCCTAGGGGTGCCCTAGCCTAAGGGTAGGGGAGCCCTAACCTAAGGCTAGGGAGCCCTAGCCTTAGCCTAAGCCTAGGGGAGCCCTAGCCTTAGCCTAAGCCTAGGGGTGCCCAAGCCGAAGGCTAGGGGATCCCTAGCATTGGCCTAAGCCTAGGGGTGCCCTAACGTAAGGCTAGTGGAGCCCTACCCTAAGGCTAGGGGAGCCCTAGCCTTAGCCTAAGCCTAGCGGTGCCCTAGCCTAAGGTTAGGGGAACCCTAGCCTAGCCTAAGCCTAAAATTGCCCTAGACTAAGGCTAGGGGAGCGCTGGCCTTAGCCTAAGCCTAGGGGTGCCCTAACCTAAGGCTAGGGGAGCCCTAGCCTAAGGCTAGGGGACCCTAACCTACGGCTAGGGGAGCCCTAACCTTAACCTAAGCCTCGGGGTGCCCTAACCTAAGAGTAGGGGAACCCTAGCCTAAGGCTAGGGTTTCCCTAGTCTAAGGCTAGGGGAGCCCTAGCCTTAGCCTAAGCCTAGGGGTGCCATCGCCTAAGGCTAGGGAAGCCCTAGACCAAGGCTAGGGGAGCCCTATCATAAGGCTAGGGGAGCCCTAGCCTAAGGCTAGGGTAGTCCTAGACTTAGCCTAAACCTAGGGGTGCCCTAGCCTAAGGCTAGGGGACCCTAACCTACGGCTAGGGGAGCCCTAGCCTTAGCCTAAGCCTAGGGGTGCCCTAGCCTAAGGCTAGGGGAGCCCTAACCTAAGGCTAGGGAGCCCTAGCCTTAGCCTAAGCTTAGGGGAGTGCTAGCCTTAGCCTAAGCCTAGGGGTGCCCTAACCTAACGCTAGGGGAGCCTTAGCCTTAGCCTAAGCCAAGGGGTGCCCTAACATAAGGCTATGGAGCCTTAGCCTAAGGCTAGGGGAGCCCTAGCCTTAGCCTAAGCCTAGGGGTGCCCTAACCTAAGGCTAGGGGAGACCTAGCCTAAGTCTAGGGTTTCCCTAGCCTAAGGCTAGGGGAGCCATTGCCTTAACCTAAGCCTTGGAGTGCCCTAGCCTAAGGCTAGGTGACCCCTAGCCTAAGGCTAGGGGAGCCCTAGCCTTAGCCTAAGCCTAGAGGTGCCCTAGCCTAAGGCTAGGGGAGCCCTAGCCCAAGGCTAGGGGAGCCCTAGCCTAAGGCTAGGGGAGCCCTAGCCTTAGCCTAAGCCTAGGGGTGCCCTAGCCTAAGGCTAGGGGAGCACTAGCCTATGCCTAGGGGAGCCCTAACCTTAGCCTAATCCTAGGGGTGCCCTAGCCTAAGGTTAGGGGAACACTAGCCTAAGGCTAGGGGAGCCATAGCCTAAGGTTCGGGGAGCCCTAGCCTAAGGCTCGGGGAGCCCTAGCCTAAGCCTAGGGGTGCCCTTACCTAACGCTAGGGGAGCGCTAGCCTAAGCCTAGGAGTGCCCTAGCCTAAGTCTAGCGGAGCCCTAGCTTAAGGCTAGGGGTGCCCTAGCCTAAGGCAAGGGGAGCACTAGCCTAAGGCTAGGGGAGCACTAGCCTTAGGATAGGGGAACCCTAGTTAAGGCTAGGGGAGCCCTCTCCTTAGCCTAAACCTAGGGGTGCCCTAGCCTAAGGCTAGGGGAGCCCTAGCCTTAGCCAAAGCCTTGGGGTGCCCTAGCGTAAGGCTAGGGGAGCCCTAGCTTTAGCCTAACCCTAGGGGTGCCCTAGCCTAAAGCTAGGGAATCCCTAGCCTAAGGCTAGGGGAGCCTTAGCCTAAGGCTAGGGGACCCCTTGCATAAGGCTAGGTGTGCCCTAGCCTAAGGTTAGGGGAGCCCTAGCATAAGGCTAGGGGAGCCCTAGCCTAAGGCTAGGGGAGTCCTAGGCTTAGCCTATGCCTAGGGGTGCCCTAGCCTAAGGCTAGCGGAGCCCTAACCTAAGGCTAGGAGAGCCCTAGTCTTAGCCTAAGCCTAGGGGTTCCCTAGCCTAAGGCTAGGTGTGCCCTAGCCTAAGGCTAGGGGAGCCCTAGACTTAGCCTAAGACTAGGTGTGCCCTAGCCTAAGCCTAGGGGTGCCCTAGCCTAAAGCTAGGGGAGCCCTAACCTAAGGCTAGGGAGCCCTAGCCTTAGCCTAAGCCTAGGGTAATCATAGCCTAAGTTTCGGGTAGCCCTAGCCTAAGGCTCGGGGAGCCCTAGCCTTAGCCTAAACCTAGGGGAGCCCTAGCCTAAGGCTAGGGGAGCACTAGCCTTAGCCTAAGCCTAGGGGTGCCCTAGCCTAAGGCTAGGGGAGCCTTAGCCTAAGGCTAGGGGAGCCCTAGCCTAAGGCTAGGGGAGCCCTAGCCTTACCCTAAGCCTAGGGGAGCCCTAGCCTAAGGCTAGGGGAGCACTAGCCTTAGCCTAAGCCTATGGGTGCCCTAGCCTAAGGCTAGGGGAGCCCTAGCCTAAGGCTAGCGGAGCCCTAACCTTAGCCTAAGCCTAGGGGTGCCCTAGCCTAAGGTTAGGGGAACACTAGCCTAAGGTTAGGGGAGCCATAGCCTAAGGTTCGAGGAGCCCTAGCCTAAGGCTCGGGGAGCCTTAGCCTAAGACTAGGGGTGCCCTTACCTAACGCTAGTGGAGCGCTAGCCTAAGCCTAGGAGTGCCCTAGCCTAAGGCGAGGGGAGCCCTAGCCTTAGCCTAAGCCTAGGGGTGCCCTAGCTTAAGGCTAGGGGAGCCCTAGCCTTAGCCTAAGCCTAAAAGTGCCTTAGCCTAAGGCTAGGGGAGCGCTAGCCTTAGCCTAAGCCTAGGGGTGCCCTACCTAAGGCTAGGGGAGCCCTAGGCTAAGGCTAGCGGAGCCCTAGATTTAGCCTAAGCCTAGGTGTGCCCTAGTCTAATTCTATGGGAGCACTAGCATAAGGCTAGGGGAGCCCTAGCCTAAGGCTAGGGGAGTCCTAGGCTTAGCCTATGCCTAGGGGTGCCCTAGCCTAACGCTAGGGGAGCCCTAACCTAAGGCTAGGAGAGCCCTAGTCTTAGCCTAAGCCTAGGGGTTCCCTAGCCTAAGGCTAGGTGTGCCCTAGCCTAAGGCTAGGGGTGTCCTAGACTTAGCCTAAGCCTAGGGGTGCCCTAGCCTAAGGCTAGGGGAGCCTTAGCCTAAGGCTAGGGGAGCCCTAGCCTAAGGCTAGGGGAGCCCTAGCCTTACCCTAAGCCTAGGGGAGCCATAGCCTAAGGCTAGGGGAGCACTACCCTTAGCCTAAGCCTATGGGTTCCCTAGCCTAAGACTAGGGGAGCCCTAGCCTAAGGCTAGGGGAGCCCTAGCCTTAGCCTAAGCCTAGGGGTGCTCTAGCCTAAGGTTAGGGGAACACTAGCCTAAGGTTAGGGGAGCCATAGCCTAAGGTTCAGGGAGCCCTAGCCTAAGGCTCGGGGAGCCTTAGCCTAAGCCTAGGGGTGCCCTTACCTAACGCTAGTGGAGCGCTAGCCTAAGCCTAGGAGTGCCCTAGCCTAAGGCGAGGGGAGCCCTAGCCTTAGCCTAAGCCTAGGGGTGCCCTAGCTTAAGGCTAGGGGAGCCCTAGCCTTAGCCTAAGCCTAAAAGTGCCTTAGCCTAAGGCTAGGGGAGCGCTAGTCTTAGCCTAAGCCTAGGGGTGCCCTACCTAAGGCTAGGGGAGCCCTAGGCCAAGGCTAGCGGAGCCCCAGATTTAGCCTAAGCCTAGGTGTGCCCTAGCCTAATTCTAGGGGAGCACTAGCCTTAGCCTAAGCCTATAGGTGCCCTAGCCTAAGGCTAGGGGAGTCCTAGCCTAAGGCTAGTGGAGCCCTAGCCTAAGGCTAGGGGAGCCCTAGCCTTAGCCTAAGCTTAGGGGTGCCCTAGCCCAAGGCTAGGGGAGCCCTAGCCTTAGCCTAAGCCTAGGGGTGCCCTAGCCTAAGGCTAGGGGAGGCCTAACCTAAGGCTAGGGAGCCCTAGCCTTAGCCTAAGCCTAGGGGAGCCCTAGCCTAAGGCTAGGGGAGCCCTAGCCTAAGGCTAGGGGAGCCCTAGGCTAAGGCTAGGGGAGCCCTAGGCTAAGGCTAGGGGAGCCCTAGCCTTAGCCTAAGCCTACGGGGGCCCGAGCCAAAGGCTAGGGGAGCCCTAGACTTAGCCTAAGCATAGGGGTGCCCTAGCCTAAGGCTAGGGGAGCCCTGGCCTTAGCCTAAGCCTATAGGTGCCCTAGCATAAGGCTAGGGGAGCGCTAGCCTTAGCCTAAGCCTAGGGGTGCCCCAACCTAAGGCTAGGGGAGCCCTAGCCTTTGCCTAAGCCTAGGGGTGCCCTAGCCCAAGGCTAGGGGAGCCCTAACCTAAGGCTAGGGGTACCCTAGCCTTAGCCTAAGCCTAGGGGTGCCCTAGCCAAAGGCTAGGGGAGCCCTAAACTAAGTCTAGGGTGCCCTAGCCTTAGGCTAAGCCTAGGGGTGCCCTAGCCTAAGTCTAGGGGAGCCCTAGCCTTAGCCTAAGCCTAGGTGTGCCCTAGCCTAACGCTAGGGGTGCCCTAGCCTAAGGCTAAGGGAGCCCTAGCCTTAGGCTAAGCATAGGGGTGCCCTAGCCTGAGGCTAGGGGAGCACTAGCCTAAGGCTAGGGGAGCCCTAGCCTTAGACTAAACCTAGGGGTGCCCTAGCCTAAGGTTAGGGAAACATTAGCCTAAGGCTAGGGGATCCATAGCCTAAGGTTCGGGGAGCCCTAGCCTAAGGCTCCGGGATCCCGAGTCTTAGCCTAAGCCTAGGGGTGCCCTAGCCTAAGGCTAGGGGAGCCCTAGACTTAGCCTAAGCCTAGGTGTGCCCTAACGTAAGGCTAGGGGAGTCCTTGACTTAGCCTAAGCCTAGGGGTGCCCTAGCCTAAGGCTAGGGGAGCACTAGGCTAAGGCTAGGGGAGCCCTAGCCTTAGCCTAAGCCTAGGGGTGTCCTAGCCTAAGGCTAGGTGTGCCCTAGCCTAACGTTAGGGGACCCCTAGCATAAGGTTAGGGGTGCGCTAGACTTAGCCTAAGCCTAGGTGTGCCCTAGCCTAAGGCGAAGGGAGCCCTAGCCTAAGGCTAAGGGAGCCCTAGCCTTGGCCTAAGCCTAGGCGTGCCCTAGCCTAAGGCTAGGGGAGCACTAGCCTAAGGCTAGTGGAGCCCTAGCCTTAGCCTAAGCCTAGGGGTGCCCTAGCCTAAGGTTAGGGGAACACAAGCCTAAGGCTAGGGGAGCCATAGCCTAAGGTTCGGGGAGCCGTAGCCTAAGGCTCGGGGAGCCCTAGCCTTAGCCTAAGCCTAGGGGAGTCCTAGACTAAGTCTAGGGGAGCCCTGGCCTTACCCTAACCCTAGGGGTGCCCTAGCCTAAGGCTAGGGAGCCCTAACCTAAGGCTAGGGGAGCCTTAGCCTTAGCCTAAGCCTAGGGGTGCCCTAGCCTAAAGCTAGGGGAGCCCTAGCCTAAGGCTACGGGAACCCTAACCTACGGCTAGGGGAGCCCTAGGCTTAGCCTAAGCCTAGGGCTGCCCTTGCCTAAGGCTAGGGGAGCCCTAGACTTAGGCTAAGCCTTGGGGTGCCCTAACCTAAGGCTAGGGGAGCCCTAGCCTTAGCCTAAGCCTAAAAGTGCCCTAGCCTAAGGCTAGGGGAACGCTAGCCTTAGCCAAAGCCTAGGGGTGCCCTAACCTAAGGGTAGAAAAGCCCTAGCCTAAAGCTACGGGAGCACTGGCCTAAGGCTAGGGGAGCTCTAGCTTTAGCCTAAGCCTAGGGGTGCCCTAGCCTAAGGCTAGAGGAGGCCTAACCTAAGGCTAGGGAGCCCTAGCCTTAGCCTAAGCCTAGGGGAGCCCTAGCCTAAGGCTAGCGGAGCCCTAGATTTAGCCTAAGCCTAGGGGTGCCCTCGCCTAATTCTAGGGGAGCCCTAGCATTAGCCTAAGCCTAGGGGTGCCCTAGCCTAAGGCTAGAGGAGGCCTAACATAAGGCTAGGGAGCCCTAGCCTTAGCCTAAGCCTAGGGGTGCCCTCGCCTAATTCTAGGGGAGCCCTAGCCTTAGCCTAAGCCTAGGGGTGCCCAGGCCTAAGGCTAGAGGAGGCCTAACCTAAGGCTAGGGAGCCCTAGCCTTAGCCTAAGCCTAGGGGAGCCCTAGCCTAAGGCTAGCGGAGCCCTAGATTTAGCCTAAGCCTAGGGGTGCCCTCGCCTAATTCTAGGGGATCCCTAGCCTTAGCCTAAGCCTAGGGGTGCCCTAGGGTAAGGCTAGAGGAGGCCTAACCTAAGGCTAGGGAGCCCTAGCCTTAGCCTAACCCTAGGGGGGCCCTAGCCTAAGGTTAGGGGAACACTAGCATAAGATTAGGGGAGCCATACCCTAAGGTTCGGGGAGCCCTAGCCTAAGGCTCGGGGAGCCCTAGCCTAAGCCTAGGGGTGCCCTTACCTAACGCTAGGGGAGCGCTAGACTAAGCCTAGGAGTGCCCTAGCCTAAGGCGAGGGGAGCCCTAGCCTTACCCTAAGCCTAGGGGTGCCCTACCTTAAGGCTAGGGGAGCCCTAGCCTTAGCCTAAGCCTAAAAGTGCCTTAGCCTAAGGCTAGGGGAGCCCTAGCCTAAGGCTAGGGGAGCCCTACCTTAGCCTAAGCCTAGGGGTGCCCGAAAATAAGGCTAGGGGAGCCGTTGCCTTAGCCTAAGCCTAGGGGTGCCCTAGCCTAAGGATAGTGGAGCCCTAGCCTAAGGCTAGGTGTGCCCTAGCCTAAAGATAGGGGACCACTAGCATAAGGCTAGGGGAGCCCTAGCCTAGGGCTAGGGGAGTCCTAGACTTAGCCTAAGCCTAGGGGTTCCCTAGACTAAGGCTAGGGGAGCCCTAACGTAAGGCTAGGGGAGCCCTAGACTTAGCCTAAGCCTAGAGTTGCCCTAGCCTAAGGCTAGGGGAGCACTAGGCTAAGGCTAGGGGAGCCCTAGACTTAGCCTAAGCCTAGGGGTGCCCTAGCCTAAGGCTAGGGGAGCCCTAGCCTAAGGCTAGAGGAGCCCTAGCCTAAGGCTAGAGGAGCCCTGGCCTAAGCTTAGTGGTGACCTGGTCTAAGGCTAGGGGAGCCCTAGCGTAACGCTAGGGGAGCCCTTGCCTAAGTCTAGGGGAGCCCTAGCCTAAGGCTAGGTGTGCCCCAGCACACGGCTAGGGGAGCACGAGCCTAAGGCTAGGGGAGCCTTGGCCTAAGCCTAGGGGTGCTCTGGCCTAAGGCTAGGGGAGCCCTACCTTAGCCTAAGCCTAGGGGTGCCCGAAAATAAGGCTAGGGGAGCCGTTGCCTTAGCCTAAGCCTAGGGGTGCCCTAGCCTAAGGATAGTGGAGCCCTAGCCTAAGGCTAGGTGTGCCCTAGCCTAAAGATAGGGGACCACTAGCATAAGGCTAGGGGAGCCCTAGCCTAGGGCTAGGGGAGTCCTAGACTTAGCCTAAGCCTAGGGGTGCCCTAGACTAAGGCTAGGGGAGCCCTAACGTAAGGCTAGGGGAGCCCTAGACTTAGCCTAAGCCTAGGGGTGCCCTAGCCTAAGGCTAGGGGAGCACTAGGCTAAGGCTAGGAGAGCCCTAGACTTAGCCTAAGCCTAAAAGTGCCCTAGCTTAAGGCTAGGGGAGCCCTAGCCTAAGGCTAGGGGAGACCTAGCCTTAGCCTAAGCCTAGGGGTGCCTTGGCCTAAGGCTAGGGGAGCCCTAGCATAAGGCTAGGGGAGTCCTAGGCTTAGCCTAAGCCTAGGGGTGCCCTAGCCTAAGGCTAGTGGAGCCCTAACCTAAGCCTAGGGGAGCCCTAGCCTTAGCCTAAGCCTAAAAGTGCCCTAGCCTAAGCCTAGGGGTGCCCTATCCTAAAGCTCGTGGAGCACTAACCTAAGGCTTGGGAGCCCTAGCCTTAGCCTAAGCCTACGGGAGCCATAGCCTAAGGTCGGGTAGCCCTAGCCTAAGGCTCGGGGAGCGTTAGCTTTAGCCTAAGCCTAGGGGTGCCCTAGCCTAAGGCTAGGGGAGCCCTAGCCTAAGGCTCTGGGAGGCCTGCCTTAGCCTAATCCTAGGGGAGCCCTAGCCTAAGGCTAGGGGAGCACTAGCCTTAGCCTAAGCTTAGGGGTGCCCTAGCCTAAGGCTAGGGTAGCCCTAGCCTAAGGATAGGGGAGCCCTAACCTAAGGATAGGGGAGCCCTAGCCTTATCCTACGCCTAGGGGTGCCCTAGCCTAAGGTTAGGGGAACACTAGCCTAAGGTTAGGGGAGCCATAGCCTATGGTTCGGGGAGCCCTAGCCTAAGGCTCGGGGAGCCCTAGCCTAAGCCTAGGTGTGCCCTTACCTAACGCTAGGGGAGCGCTAGCCTAAGCCTAGGAGTGCCCTAGCCTAAGGCGAGGGGAGCCCTAGCCTTAGCCTAAGCCTAGGGGTGCCCTAGCCTAAGGCTAGGGGAGCCCTAGCCTTAGCCTAAGCCTAGGGGTGCCCTAGCCTAAGGCTAGGGGAGGCCTAACCTAAGGCTAGGGAGCCCTAGCCTTAGCCTAAGCCTAGGGGAGCCCTAGCCTAAGGCTAGGGGAGCCCTAGGCTAAGGCTAGGGGAGCCCTAGCCTTAGCCTAAGCCTACGGGGGCGCTAGCCTAAGGCTAGGGGAGCCCTAGACTTAGCCTAAGCCTAGGGGTGCCATAGCCTAAGGCTAGGGGAACCCTGGGCTTAGCCTAAGCCTATAGGTGCCCTAGCATAAGGCTAGGGGAGCGCTAGCCTTAGCCTAAGCCTAGGGGTGCCCTAACCTAAGGCTAGGGGAGCCCTAACCTAAGGCTAGGGGTACCCTAGCCTTAGCATAAACCTAGGGGTGCCCTAGCCTAAGGCTAGGGGAGCCCTAAACTAAGTCTAGGGGTGCCCTAGCCTAAGTCTAGGGGAGCCCTAGCCTAAGGCTAGGGGAGCCCTAGCCTTAGGCTAGGGGAGCCCTAGGCTAAGGCTAGGGGAGCCCTAGCCTTAGCCTAAGCCTACGGGGGCGCTAGCCTAAGGCTAGGGGAGCCCTAGACTTAGCCTAAGCCTAGGGGTGCCATAGCCTAAGGCTAGGGGATCCCTGGGCTTAGCCTAAGCCTATAGGTGCCCTAGCATAAGGCTAGGGGAGCCCTAGCCTTAGCCTAAGCCTACGGGGGCGCTAGCCTAAGGCTAGGGGAGCCCTAGACTTAGCCTAAGCCTAGGGGTGCCATAGCCTAAGGCTAGGGGAACCCTGGGCTTAGCCTAAGCCTATAGGTGCCCTAGCATAAGGCTAGGGGAGCGCTCGCCTTAGCCTAAGCCTAGGGGTGCCCTAACCTAAGGCTAGGGGAGCCCTATCCTTAGCCTAAGCCTAGGGGTGCCCTAGCCGAAGGCTAGGGGAGCCCTAACCTAAGGCTAGGGGTACCCTAGCCTTAGCATAAGCCTAGGGGTGCCCTAGCCTAAGGCTAGGGGAGCCCTAAACTAAGTCTAGGGGTGCCATAGCCTTAGGCTAAGCCTAGGGGTGCCCTAGCCTAAGTCTAGGGGAGCCCTAGCCTAAGGCTAGGGGAGCCCTAGCCTTAGGCTAGGGGAGCCCTAGGCTAAGGCTAGGGGAGCCCTAGCCTTAGCCTAAGCCTACGGGGGCGCTAGCCTAAGGCTAGGGGAGCCCTAGACTTAGCCTAAGCCTAGGGGTGCCATAGCCTAAGGCTAGGGGAACCCTGGCCTTAGCCTAAGCCTATAGGTGCCCTAGCATAAGGCTAGGGGAGCGCTAGCCTTAGCCTAAGCCTAGGGGTGCCCTAACCTAAGGCTAGGGGAGCCCTAGCCTTAGCCTAAGCCTAGGGGTGCCTTAGCCCAAGGCTAGTGGAGCCCTAACCTAAGGCTAGGGGTACCCTAGCCTTAGCATAAGCCTAGGGATGCCCTAGCCTAAGGCTAGGGGAGCCCTAAACTAAGTCTAGGGGTGCCCTAGCCTTAGGCTAAGCCTAGGGGTGCCCTAGCCTAAGTCTAGGGGAGCCCTACCCTTAGCCTAAGCCTAGGTGTGCCCTAGCCTAACGCTAGGGGAGCCCTAGCCTAAGGCTAAGGGAGCCCTAGCCTTAGCCTAAGCCTAGGGGTGCCCTAGCCTGAGGCAAGGGGAGCCCTAGCCTTAGCCTAAGCCTAGGGGTGCCCTAGCCTAAGGTTAGGGGAACATTAGCCTAAGGCTAGGGGATCCATAGCCTAAGGTTCGGGGAGCCCTAGCCTAAGGCTCCGGGAGCCCTAGCCTTAGCCTAAGCCTAGGGGTGCCCTAGCCTAAGGCTAGGGGAGCCCTAGCCTAAGGCTCGGGAAGCCCTAGCCTTAGCCTAAGCCTAGGGGAGCCCTAGCCTAAGGCTCGGGGAGCCCTAGCCTTAGCCTAACCCTTGGGGTGCCCTAGCCTAAGGCTAGGGAGCCCTAAGCTAAGGCTAGGGGAGCCATAGCCTTAGCCTAAGCCTAGGGGTGCCCTAGCTTAAGGCTAGGGGAGCCCTAGCCTACGGCTAGGCGAACCCTAACCTACGGCTAGGCTAGCCCTAGCCTTAGCCTAAGCCTAGGGGTGCCCTTGCCTAAGGCTAGGGGAGCCCTAGACTTAGGCTAAGCCTTGGGGTGCCCTAGCCTAAGGCTAGGGGAGCCCTAGCCTTAGCCTAAGCCTAAAAGTGCCCTAGCCTAAGGCTAGGGGAACGCTAGCCTTAGCCAAAGCCTAGGGGTGCCCTAACCTAAGGGTAGAAAATCCTCAGCCTAAGGCTACGGGAGCACTGGCCTAAGGCTAGGGGAGCTCTAGCTTTAGCCTAAGCCTAGGAGTGCCCTAGCCTAAGGCTAGGGGAGCCCTAGACTTAGCCTAAGCCTAGGTGTGCCCTAACGTAAGGCTAGGGGAGCCCTTGACTTAGCCTAAGCCTAGGGGTGCCCTAGCCTAAGGCTAGGGGAGCACTAGGCTAAGGCTGGGGGAGCCCTAGCCTTAGCCTAAGCCTAGGGGTGTCCTAGCCTAAGGCTAGGTGTGCCCTAGCCTAAAGTTAGGGGACCCCTAGCATAAGGCTAGGGGAGCGCTAAATTTAGCCTAAGCCTAGGTGTGCCCTAGCCTAAGGCGAAGGGAGGCCTAGCCTAAGGCTAAGGGATCCTAGCCTTAGCCTAAGCCTAGGCGTGCCCTAGCCTAAGGCTAGTGGAGCACTAGCCTAAGGCTAGTGGAGCCCTAGCCTTAGCCTTAGCCTAGGGATGCCCTAGCCTAAGGTTAGGGGAACACAAGCCTAAAGCTAGGGGAGCCATAGCCTAAGGTTCGGGGAGCCCTAGCCTAAGGCTCGGGGAGCCTAAGCCTTAGCCTAAGTCTAGGGTAGTTCTAGCCTAAGTCTAGGGGAGCCCTAGCCTTAGCCTAAGCCTAGGGCTGCACTTGCCTAAGGCTAGGGGAGCCCTAGACTTAGGCTAAGCCTTGGGGTGCCCGAACCTAAGGCTAGGGGAGCCCTAGCCTTAGCCTAAGCCTAAAAGTGCCCTAGCCTAAGGCTAGGGGAACGCTAGCCTTAGCCAAAGCCTAGGGGTTCCCTAACCTAAGGGTAGAAAAGCCCTAGCCCAAGGCTACGGGAGCACTGGACTAAGGTTAGGGAACTCTAGCTTTAGCCTAAGCCTAGGTGTGCCCTAACGTAATCCTAGGGGAGCCCTAGCCTTAGCCTAAGCCTACGGGTGCCCGAAACTAAGGCTAGGGGAGCCCTTGACTTAGCCTAAGCCTAGGGGTGCCTTAGCCTAAGGCTAGGGGAGCACTAGGCTAAGGCTAGGGGAGCCTTAGCCTAAGGCTAGGTGTGCCCTAGCCTAAAGTTAGGGGACCCCTAGCTTAAGGCTAGGGGAGCCCTAGCCTTAGCCTAAGCCTAAAAGTCCCTTAGCCTAAGGCTAGGGGAGCGCTAGCCTTACCCTAAGTCTAGGGGTGCCCTACCTAAGGATATGGGAGCCCTAGGCTAAGGCTAGGGGAGCCCTAGCCTTAGCCTAAGCCTAGGGCTGCCATAGCCTAAGGCTAGAGGAGGCCTAACCTAAGGCTAGGGAGCCCTAGCCTTAGCCTAAGCCTAGGGGAGCCCTAGCCTAAGGCTAGGGGAGCCCTAGCCTTAGCCTAAGCCTTGGGGTGCCCAAGCCTGAGGCTAGGGGAGCCCTAGATTTAGCCTAAGCCTAGGGTTGCCCTCGCCTAATTCTAAGGGAGCCCTAGACTTAGCCTAAGCCTAGGGGTGCCCTAGCCTAAGGCTAGAGGAGGCCTAACCTAAGGCTAGGGAGCCCTAGCCTTAGCCTAAGCCTAGGGGAGCCCTAGCCTAAGGCTAGCGGAGCCCTAGCCTTAGCCTAAGCCTAGGGGTGCCCTAGCCTAAGGTTAGGGGAACACTAGCCTAAGATTAGGGGAGCCATAGCCTAAGGCTCGGGGAGCCCTAGCCTAAGCCTAGTGGTGCCCTTACCTAACGCTAGGGGAGCGGTAGCCTAAGCCTAGGAGTGCCCTAGCCTAAGGCAAGGGGAGCCCTAGCCTTATCCTAAGCCTAGGGGTGCCCTAGCTTAAGGCTAGGGGAGACCTAGCCTTAGCCTAAGCCTAAAAGTGCCTTAGCCTAAGGCTAGGGGAGCCCTAGCCTAAGGCTAGGGGAGCCCTAGCCTTAGCCTAAGCCTAGGGGTGCCCTAGCCCAAGGCTAGGGGAGCCCTAGCCTTAGCCTAAGCCTAGGGGTGCCCTAGCCGAAGGCTTGGGGAGCCCTAGCCTAAGGCTAGGGGAGCCCTAGCCTTAGCCTAAGCCTAGGGGTGCCCTAGCCCAAGGCTAGGGGAGCCCTAGCTTTAGCCTAAGCCTAGGGGTGCCCTAGCCGAAGGCTAGGGGAGCCCTAACCTAAGGCTAGGGGAGCCCTAACCTTAGCCTAAGCCTACGGGTGCCCGAAACTAAGGCTAGGGGAGCCCTTGAATTAGCCTAAGCCTACGGGTGCCTTAGCCTAAGGCTAGGGGAGCACTAGGCTAAGGCGAGGGGAGCCTTAGCCTAAGGCTAGGTGTGCCCTAGTCTAAAGTTAGGGGACCCCTAGCATAAGGCTAGGGGAGCCCAAGCCTAGGGCTAGGGGAGTCCTAGACTTAGCCTAAGCCTAGGTGTGCCCTAGCCTAAGGCTAGGGGAGCCTTAGCCTAAGGCTAGGGGAGCCCTAGCCTTAGCCTAAGCCTAGGGGTGCCCTAGCCTAAGGCTAGCGGAGCCCTAGCTTAGCCTAAGCCTAAAAGTGCCCTAGCCTAAGGCTAGGGTAGCGCTAGCCTTAGCCCAGCCTAGGGGTGCCCTAACCTAAGGCTAGGGGAGCCCTAGCCTAAGGTTAGGGTAGCCCTGGCCTAAGGCTAGGGGAGCCCTAGCCTTAGCCTAATCCTAGGGGTGCCCTAGCCTAAGGCTACGGGAGCCCTAAACTAAGGCTAGGGGAGCCCTAGCCTTAGCCTAAGCCTAGGGGAGCCCTAGCCTAAGGCTAGGGGAGCCCTAGCCTTAGCCTATCCCTAGGGGTGCCCTAGCCTATGGCTAGGGAGCCCTAACCTAAGGCTAGGGGAGCCTTAGCCTTAGCCTAAGCCTAGGGGTGCCCTAGCCTAAGGCTAGAGGAGCCCTAGCCTTAGCCTAAGCCTAAAAGTGCCCTAGCCTAAGGCTAGGGGAGTGCTAGCTTTAGCCTAAGCCTAGTGGTGCCCTAACTTAAGGCTAGGGGAGCCCAAGCCTAAGGCTAGGGGAGCCCTAGCCTAAGCCTAGGGGTGCCCTTACCTAACGCTACGGGAGCCCTAGCCTTAGCCTAAGCCTAGTGGTGCCCTAGCATAAGGCTAGGGGAGCATTAGCGTAAGGCTTGGGGAGCCCTAGCCTTAGCCTAAGCCTAGGGGAGCCCTAGCCTAAGGTTAGGGGAACACTAGCCTAAAGCTAGGGGAGCCATAGCCTAAGGTTCGGGGAGCCCTAGCCTAAGGCTCGGGGAGCCCTACCCTTAGCCTAAGCCTAGGGGTGCCCTAGCCTAAGGCTAGGGGAGCACTAGCGTAAGGCTAGGGGAGCCCTAGCATTAGCCTAAGCCTAGGGGTGCCCTAGCCTAAGATTAGGGGAACACTAGCCTAAAGCTAGGGGAGCCATAGCCTAAGGTTCGGGGAGCCCTAGCCTAAGTCTCGGGGAGCCCTAGCCTAAGCCTAGGGGTGCCCTTACCTAGCTCTAGGGGAGCGCTAGCCTAAGCCTAGGAGTGCCCTAGGCTAAGGCTAGGGGAGACCTAGTTAAGGCTAGGGGAGCCCTAGCCTAAGGCTAGGGGAATCCTAGATTTAGCCTAAGCCTAAAGGTGCCCTAGCCTAAGCTAGTGGAGCCCTCACCTAAGGGTAGGGGAGCCCTAGCCTTAGCCTAAGCCTAGGAGTGCCCTAGCCTAAGGCTAGGGATCCCTAACCTAAGGCTAGGGGAGCCTTAGCCTTAGCCTAAGCCTAGGGGTGCCCTAGCCTAAGGTAGTGGAGCACTAGGCTACAGCTAGTGGAGCCCTATACTTAGCCTAAGCCTAGGGGTGCCATAGCCTAAGGCTAGGGGAGCCCTAGCCTTAGCCTAAGCCTAAAAGTGCCCTAGCCTAAGGCTAGGGGAGCCCTAGCCTAAGGCTAGGTGTGCCCTAGCCTAAAGTTAGGGGACCCCTAGCATAAGACTAGGGGAGCCCTAGCCTAGGGCAAGGGGAGTCCTATACTTAGCCTAAGCCTAGGGGTGCCCTAGACTAAGGCTAGGGGAGCCCTAACCTAAGGCTAGGGGAGTCCTAGCCTAAGCCTATGCCTAAAAGTGCCCTAACTTAAGGCTAGGGCAGCCCTAGCCTAAAGCTAGGGGAGCCCTAGCCTAAGGCTAGGGGAGCCCTAGCCTTAGCCTAAACCTAGGGGTGCTCTAGCCTAAGGCTAGGGGAGCCCTAACCTAAGGCTAAGGAGCCCTAACCTTAGCCTAAGCCTAGGGGAGCCCTAGCCTAAGCCTAAGCCTAAAGGTGCCCTACCATAAGGCTAGAGGAGCGCTAGCCTTAGCCGAAGCCTAGGGGTGGCCTAACCTAAGGATAGGGGAGACCTAGCCTAAGGCTAGGGGAGCCCTAGCCTTAGCCTAAGCCTAGGTGTGCCCTAACGTAAGGCTATGGAGCCCTAGCCTAAGGCTAGGGGATCCCTAGCCTTAGCCTAAGCCTAGGGGTGCCCTAGCCTAAGGCTAGGGGAGCCGTAACCTAAGGCTAGGGGTGCCCTAGCCTTAGCCTAAGCCTAGGGGTGCCATAGCCTAAGGCTAGGGGAGCCCTAGCCTAAGCCTAAGCCTAAAGGTGCCCTAGCCTAAGGCTAGGGGAGCCCTAGCCTAAGGCTAGGGGAGCCCTAGCCTAAGGCTAGGGGAGCCCTAGCCTAAGGCTAGGGGAGCCCTAGCCTTAGCCTAAGGCTAGGGGAGCCCTAGCCTTAGCCTAAGCCTAGGTGTGCCCTAACGTAAGGCTATGGAGCCCTAGCCTAAGGCTAGGCGAGAACTAGCCTTAGCCTAAGCCTAGGTGTGCCCTAGCCTAAGGCTAGGGGAGCCCTAGCCTAAGGCTAGGGGAGCGCTAGCCTAAGGCTAGGGGAGCCATATCCTAAGGTTCAGAGAGCCCTAGCCTAAGGCTCGGGGAGCCCTAGCCTTAGCCTAAGCTTAGGGGTGCCCTAACCTAAGCCTAGGGGAGCCCTACCCTAAGGCAAGGGGAGCCCTAGCCTTAGCCTAAGCCTAGGGGTGCCCTAGCCTAAGGCTAAAGGAGCTCTAGACTTAGGCTAAGCCTAGGGGTGCCCTAGCCTAAGGCTAGCGGAGCCCTAGCCTTAGCCTTAGCCTAAAAGTGCCCTAGCCTAAGGCTAGGGGAGCGCTAGCCTTAGCCCAAGCCTAGGGGTGCCCTAACCTAAGGCTAGGGGAGCCCTAGCCTAAGGCTAGGGTAGCACTGGCCTAAGGCTAGTGGAGCCCTAGCCTTAGCCTAAGCCTAGGGAGGCCCTAGCCTAAGGCTAGGGGAGCCCTAACCTAAGGCTAGGGGTGACCTAGCCTTAGCCTAAGCCTAGGGGTGCCCTAGCCTAAGGCTAGGGGAGCCCTAGCCTAAGCCTAAGCCTAAAGGTGCCCTAGCATAAGGCTAGAGGAGCGCTAGCCTTAGCCGAAGCCTAGGGGTGCCCTAACCTAAGGCTAGGGGAGCCCTAGCCTAAGGCTAGGGGAGCCCTAGCCTTAGCCTAAGCCTAGGTGTGCCCTAACGTAAGGCTATGGAGCCCTAGCCTAAGGCTAGGGGAGCCCTAGCCTTAGCCTAAGCCTAGGGGTGACCTAGCCTAAGGCTAGGGGAGCCCTAACCTAAGGCTAGGGGTGCCCTAGCATTAGCCTAAGCCTAGGGGTGCCCTAGCCTAAGGCTAGGGGAGAATTAGCCTTAGCCTAAGCCTAGGTGTGCCCTAGCCTAAGGCTAGGGGAGCCCTAGCCTTAGGCTAGGGGAGCCCTAGCCTAAGGCTAGGGGAGCCCTAGCTTTAGCCTAAGCCTAGGGGAGCCCTAGCCAAAGGCTAGGGGAGCTCTAGCCTTAGCCTAAGCCTAGGGTTGCCCTAACCTAAGGCTAGGGGAGCCCTAGCCTTAGCCTAAGCCTAGGGGTGCCCTAGCCTAAGGCTAAAGAAGCCCTAGACTTAGGCTAAGCCTAGGGGTGCCCTAGCCTAAGGCTAGCGGAGCCCTAGCCTTAGCCTAAGCCTAAAAGTGCCCTAGCCTAAGGCTAGGGGAGCGCTAGCTTTAGCCTAAGCCTAGGGGTGCCCTAACCTAAGGCTAGGGAAGCCCAAGCCTTAGCCTAAGCCTAGTGGTGCCCTAGTCTAAGGCTAGGGGAGCACTAGCGTAAGGCTTGGGGAGCCCTACCCTTCGCCTAAGCCTAGGGGAGCCCTATCCCAAGGCTAGGGGAGCCTTAGCCCAAGGCTAGGGGAGCCCTAGCCTTAGCCTAAGCCTAGGGGTGCCCTAGCCTAAGGCTAGGGGAGCACTAGCGTAAGGCTAGGGGAGCCCTAGCCTTAGCCTAAGCCTAGGGGTGCCTTAGCCTAAGGTTAGGGGAACACTAGCCTAAAGCTAGGGGAGCCATAGCCTAAGGTTCGGGGAGCCCTAGCCTAAGGCTCGGGAAGCCCTAGCCTAAGCCTAGGGGTGCCCTTACCTAGCTCTAGAGGAGCACTAGCCTAAGCCTAAGAGTGCCCTAGCGTAAGCTAATGGAGCCCAAACCTAAGGCTAGGGGAGCCCTAGCCTTAGCCTAAGCCTAGGGGTTTCCTAGCATAATGCTAGGGGAGCCCTAGCCTAAGGCTAGGGGAGTCCTAGCCTTAGCCTAAGCCTAGGGGTGCCCTAGCCTAAGGCTAGGGGAGCCCTAACCTAAGGCTAGGGAGCCATAGCCTTAGCCTAAGCCTAGGGGAGCCCTAGACTTAGCCTAAGACTAAAGGTGCCCTAGCATAAGGCTAGGGGAGCGCTAGCCTTAGCCTAAGCCTAGGGGTGCCCTATCCTAAGGTTAGGGGAGCCCTACCCTAAGGCTAGGGGAGCCATAGCCTAAGGCTAGGGGAGCCCTTGCCTTAACCTAAGCCTAGGGGTGCCCTAGCCTAAGGCTAGGGGAGCCCTCGCCTAAGGCTTAGGGAGCCCTAGCCTAAGGCTAGGGGAGCCCTAGCCTTAGCCTAAGCCTAGGGGTGCCCTAGCCTAAAGCTAGGGGAGCACTAGCCTAAGGCTAGGGGAGCACTAGCCTAAGGCTAGGGGAGCCCTAATCTTAGCCTAAGCCTAGGGGTGCCCTAGCCTAAGGCTAGGGGAGCCCTAGCCTAAGTCTCAGGGAGCCCTAGCCTTAGCCTAAGCCTAGGGGTGCCCTAGCCTAAGGCTAGGGGATCCCTAGCCTAAGTCTCAGGGAGCCCTAGCCTTAGCCTAAGCCTAGGGGAGCCCTAGCCTAAGGCTAGCGGAGCCCTAGCCTTAGCCTAAGCCTAGGGGTGCCCTAGCCTAAGGTTAGGGGAACACTAGCCTAAGATTAGGGGAGCCATAGCCTAAGGCTCGGGGAGCCCTAGCCTAAGCCTAGTGGTGCCCTTACCTAACGCTAGGGGAGCGGTAGCCTAAGCCTAGGAGTGCCCTAGCCTAAGGCAAGGGGAGCCCTAGCCTTATCCTAAGCCTAGGGGTGCCCTAGCTTAAGGCTAGGGGAGACCTAGCCTTAGCCTAAGCCTAAAAGTGCCTTAGCCTAAGGCTAGGGGAGCCCTAGCCTAAGGCTAGGGGAGCCCTAGCCTTAGCCTAAGCCTAGGGGTGCCCTAGCCCAAGGCTAGGGGAGCCCTAGCCTTAGCCTAAGCCTAGGGGTGCCCTAGCCGAAGGCTTGGGGAGCCCTAGCCTAAGGCTAGGGGAGCCCTAGCCTTAGCCTAAGCCTAGGGGTGCCCTAGCCCAAGGCTAGGGGAGCCCTAGCTTTAGCCTAAGCCTAGGGGTGCCCTAGCCGAAGGCTAGGGGAGCCCTAACCTAAGGCTAGGGGAGCCCTAACCTTAGCCTAAGCCTATGGGTGCCCGAAACTAAGGCTAGGGGAGCCCTTGAATTAGCCTAAGCCTACGGGTGCCTTAGCCTAAGGCTAGGGGAGCACTAGGCTAAGGCGAGGGGAGCCTTAGCCTAAGGCTAGGTGTGCCCTAGTCTAAAGTTAGGGGACCCCTAGCATAAGGCTAGGGGAGCCCAAGCCTAGGGCTAGGGGAGTCCTAGACTTAGCCTAAGCCTAGGTGTGCCCTAGCCTAAGGCTAGGGGAGCCTTAGCCTAAGGCTAGGGGAGCCCTAGCCTTAGCCTAAGCCTAGGGGTGCCCTAGCCTAAGGCTAGCGGAGCCCTAGCTTAGCCTAAGCCTAAAAGTGCCCTAGCCTAAGGCTAGGGTAGCGCTAGCCTTAGCCCAGCCTAGGGGTGCCCTAACCTAAGGCTAGGGGAGCCCTAGCCTAAGGTTAGGGTAGCCCTGGCCTAAGGCTAGGGGAGCCCTAGCCTTAGCCTAATCCTAGGGGTGCCCTAGCCTAAGGCTACGGGAGCCCTAAACTAAGGCTAGGGGAGCCCTAGCCTTAGCCTAAGCCTAGGGGAGCCCTAGCCTAAGGCTAGGGGAGCCCTAGCCTTAGCCTATCCCTAGGGGTGCCCTAGCCTATGGCTAGGGAGCCCTAACCTAAGGCTAGGGGAGCCTTAGCCTTAGCCTAAGCCTAGGGGTGCCCTAGCCTAAGGCTAGAGGAGCCCTAGCCTTAGCCTAAGCCTAAAAGTGCCCTAGCCTAAGGCTAGGGGAGTGCTAGCTTTAGCCTAAGCCTAGTGGTGCCCTAACTTAAGGCTAGGGGAGCCCAAGCCTAAGGCTAGGGGAGCCCTAGCCTAAGCCTAGGGGTGCCCTTACCTAACGCTACGGGAGCCCTAGCCTTAGCCTAAGCCTAGTGGTGCCCTAGCATAAGGCTAGGGGAGCATTAGCGTAAGGCTTGGGGAGCCCTAGCCTTAGCCTAAGCCTAGGGGAGCCCTAGCCTAAGGTTAGGGGAACACTAGCCTAAAGCTAGGGGAGCCATAGCCTAAGGTTCGGGGAGCCCTAGCCTAAGGCTCGGGGAGCCCTACCCTTAGCCTAAGCCTAGGGGTGCCCTAGCCTAAGGCTAGGGGAGCACTAGCGTAAGGCTAGGGGAGCCCTAGCATTAGCCTAAGCCTAGGGGTGCCCTAGCCTAAGATTAGGGGAACACTAGCCTAAAGCTAGGGGAGCCATAGCCTAAGGTTCGGGGAGCCCTAGCCTAAGTCTCGGGGAGCCCTAGCCTAAGCCTAGGGGTGCCCTTACCTAGCTCTAGAGGAGCGCTAGCCTAAGCCTAGGAGTGCCCTAGGCTAAGGCTAGGGGAGACCTAGTTAAGGCTAGGGGAGCCCTAGCCTAAGGCTAGGGGAATCCTAGATTTAGCCTAAGCCTAAAGGTGCCCTAGCCTAAGCTAGTGGAGCCCTCACCTAAGGGTAGGGGAGCCCTAGCCTTAGCCTAAGCCTAGGAGTGCCCTAGCCTAAGGCTAGGGATCCCTAACCTAAGGCTAGGGGAGCCTTAGCCTTAGCCTAAGCCTAGGGGTGCCCTAGCCTAAGGTAGTGGAGCACTAGGCTACAGCTAGTGGAGCCCTATACTTAGCCTAAGCCTAGGGGTGCCATAGCCTAAGGCTAGGGGAGCCCTAGCCTTAGCCTAAGCCTAAAAGTGCCCTAGCCTAAGGCTAGGGGAGCCCTAGCCTAAGGCTAGGTGTGCCCTAGCCTAAAGTTAGGGGACCCCTAGCATAAGACTAGGGGAGCCCTAGCCTAGGGCAAGGGGAGTCCTATACTTAGCCTAAGCCTAGGGGTGCCCTAGACTAAGGCTAGGGGAGCCCTAACCTAAGGCTAGGGGAGTCCTAGCCTAAGCCTATGCCTAAAAGTGCCCTAACTTAAGGCTAGGGCAGCCCTAGCCTAAAGCTAGGGGAGCCCTAGCCTAAGGCTAGGGGAGCCCTAGCCTTAGCCTAAACCTAGGGGTGCTCTAGCCTAAGGCTAGGGGAGCCCTAACCTAAGGCTAAGGAGCCCTAACCTTAGCCTAAGCCTAGGGGAGCCCTAGCCTAAGCCTAAGCCTAAAGGTGCCCTACCATAAGGCTAGAGGAGCGCTAGCCTTAGCCGAAGCCTAGGGGTGGCCTAACCTAAGGATAGGGGAGACCTAGCCTAAGGCTAGGGGAGCCCTAGCCTTAGCCTAAGCCTAGGTGTGCCCTAACGTAAGGCTATGGAGCCCTAGCCTAAGGCTAGGGGATCCCTAGCCTTAGCCTAAGCCTAGGGGTGCCCTAGCCTAAGGCTAGGGGAGCCGTAACCTAAGGCTAGGGGTGCCCTAGCCTTAGCCTAAGCCTAGGGGTGCCATAGCCTAAGGCTAGGGGAGCCCTAGCCTAAGCCTAAGCCTAAAGGTGCCCTAGCCTAAGGCTAGGGGAGCCCTAGCCTAAGGCTAGGGGAGCCCTAGCCTAAGGTTAGGGGAGCCCTAGCCTAAGGCTAGGGGAGCCCTAGCCTTAGCCTAAGGCTAGGGGAGCCCTAGCCTTAGCCTAAGCCTAGGTGTGCCCTAACGTAAGGCTATGGAGCCCTAGCCTAAGGCTAGGCGAGAACTAGCCTTAGCCTAAGCCTAGGTGTGCCCTAGCCTAAGGCTAGGGGAGCCCTAGCCTAAGGCTAGGGGAGCGCTAGCCTAAGGCTAGGGGAGCCATATCCTAAGGTTCAGAGAGCCCTAGCCTAAGGCTCGGGGAGCCCTAGCCTTAGCCTAAGCTTAGGGGTGCCCTAACCTAAGCCTAGGGGAGCCCTACCCTAAGGCAAGGGGAGCCCTAGCCTTAGCCTAAGCCTAGGGGTGCCCTAGCCTAAGGCTAAAGGAGCTCTAGACTTAGGCTAAGCCTAGGGGTGCCCTAGCCTAAGGCTAGCGGAGCCCTAGCCTTAGCCTAAGCCTAAAAGTGCCCTAGCCTAAGGCTAGGGGAGCGCTAGCCTTAGCCCAAGCCTAGGGGTGCCCTAACCTAAGGCTAGGGGAGCCCTAGCCTAAGGCTAGGGTAGCACTGGCCTAAGGCTAGTGGAGCCCTAGCCTTAGCCTAAGCCTAGGGAGGCCCTAGCCTAAGGCTAGGGGAGCCCTAACCTAAGGCTAGGGGTGACCTAGCCTTAGCCTAAGCCTAGGGGTGCCCTAGCCTAAGGCTAGGGGAGCCCTAGCCTAAGCCTAAGCCTAAAGGTGCCCTAGCATAAGGCTAGAGGAGCGCTAGCCTTAGCCGAAGCCTAGGGGTGCCCTAACCTAAGGCTAGGGGAGCCCTAGCCTAAGGCTAGGGGAGCCCTAGCCTTAGCCTAAGCCTAGGTGTGCCCTAACGTAAGGCTATGGAGCCCTAGCCTAAGGCTAGGGGAGCCCTAGCCTTAGCCTAAGCCTAGGGGTGACCTAGCCTAAGGCTAGGGGAGCCCTAACCTAAGGCTAGGGGTGCCCTAGCATTAGCCTAAGCCTAGGGGTGCCCTAGCCTAAGGCTAGGGGAGAATTAGCCTTAGCCTAAGCCTAGGTGTGCCCTAGCCTAAGGCTAGGGGAGCCCTAGCCTTAGGCTAGGGGAGCCCTAGCCTAAGGCTAGGGGAGCCCTAGCTTTAGCCTAAGCCTAGGGGAGCCCTAGCCAAAGGCTAGGGGAGCTCTAGCCTTAGCCTAAGCCTAGGGTTGCCCTAACCTAAGGCTAGGGGAGCCCTAGCCTTAGCCTAAGCCTAGGGGTGCCCTAGCCTAAGGCTAAAGAAGCCCTAGACTTAGGCTAAGCCTAGGGGTGCCCTAGCCTAAGGCTAGCGGAGCCCTAGCCTTAGCCTAAGCCTAAAAGTGCCCTAGCCTAAGGCTAGGGGAGCGCTAGCTTTAGCCTAAGCCTAGGGGTGCCCTAACCTAAGGCTAGGGAAGCCCAAGCCTTAGCCTAAGCCTAGTGGTGCCCTAGTCTAAGGCTAGGGGAGCACTAGCGTAAGGCTTGGGGAGCCCTACCCTTCGCCTAAGCCTAGGGGAGCCCTATCCCAAGGCTAGGGGAGCCTTAGCCCAAGGCTAGGGGAGCCCTAGCCTTAGCCTAAGCCTAGGGGTGCCCTAGCCTAAGGCTAGGGGAGCACTAGCGTAAGGCTAGGGGAGCCCTAGCCTTAGCCTAAGCCTAGGGGTGCCTTAGCCTAAGGTTAGGGGAACACTAGCCTAAAGCTAGGGGAGCCATAGCCTAAGGTTCGGGGAGCCCTAGCCTAAGGCTCGGGAAGCCCTAGCCTAAGCCTAGGGGTGCCCTTACCTAGCTCTAGAGGAGCACTAGCCTAAGCCTAAGAGTGCCCTAGCGTAAGCTAATGGAGCCCAAACCTAAGGCTAGGGGAGCCCTAGCCTTAGCCTAAGCCTAGGGGTTTCCTAGCATAATGCTAGGGGAGCCCTAGCCTAAGGCTAGGGGAGTCCTAGCCTTAGCCTAAGCCTAGGGGTGCCCTAGCCTAAGGCTAGGGGAGCCCTAACCTAAGGCTAGGGAGCCATAGCCTTAGCCTAAGCCTAGGGGAGCCCTAGACTTAGCCTAAGACTAAAGGTGCCCTAGCATAAGGCTAGGGGAGCGCTAGCCTTAGCCTAAGCCTAGGGGTGCCCTATCCTAAGGTTAGGGGAGCCCTACCCTAAGGCTAGGGGAGCCATAGCCTAAGGCTAGGGGAGCCCTTGCCTTAACCTAAGCCTAGGGGTGCCCTAGCCTAAGGCTAGGGGAGCCCTCGCCTAAGGCTTAGGGAGCCCTAGCCTAAGGCTAGGGGAGCCCTAGCCTTAGCCTAAGCCTAGGGTTGCCCTAGCCTAAAGCTAGGGGAGCACTAGCCTAAGGCTAGGGGAGCACTAGCCTAAGGCTAGGGGAGCCCTAATCTTAGCCTAAGCCTAGGGGTGCCCTAGCCTAAGGCTAGGGGAGCCCTAGCCTAAGTCTCAGGGAGCCCTAGCCTTAGCCTAAGCCTAGGGGTGCCCTAGCCTAAGGCTAGGGGATCCCTAGCCTAAGTCTCAGGGAGCCCTAGCCTTAGCCTAAGCCTAGGGGAGCCCTAGCCTAAGGCTAGGTGAGCCGTAGCCTTAGCCTAAGCCTAGGGGTGCCCTAGCCTAAGGCTTGGGGAGCCCTAACCTAAGGCTACGGGTGGCCTAGCCTTAGCCTAAGCCTAGGTGTGCCCTAGCCTAAGGCTAGGGGAGCCCTAGCCTTAGCCTAAGCCTAGGGGTGCCCTAGCCCAAGGCTAGGGGAGCCCTAACCTAAGTCTAGGGGTGCGCTAGCCTTAGCCTAAGCCTAGGTGTGCCCTAGGCTAAAGCAAAGGGAGCACTAGCCTAAGGTTAGGGGAGCCCTAACCTTAGCCTAAGCCTAGGGGAGCCCTAGCCTAAGGCAAGGGGAGCCCTAGCCTAAGCCTAAGCCTAGGGGTGTCCTAGCCTAAAGCTAGGGGAGCCCTAGCCTAAGGCTAGGGGAGCGCTAGCCTAAGCCTAGGGGTGCCCTAGCCTAAGCCTAGGGGTGCCCTAGCCTAAGGCTAGGGGAGACCTAGCCTTAGCCTAAGCCTAGGGGTGTCCTAGCCTAAGGCTAGGGGAGCACTAGCCTAAGGCTAGGGGAGCGCTAGCCTAAGCCTAGGGGTGCCCTAGCCTAAGCCTAGGGGTGCCCTAGCCTAAGGCTAGGGGAGCCCTAGCCTTAGCCTAAGCCTAGGGGTGTCCTAGCCTAAGGCTAGGGGACTACTAGCCTAAGCCTAGGGGAGCCCTAGCTTTATCCTAAGCCTAGGGGTGTCCTAGCCTAAGGCTAGGGGAGCACTAGCCTTAGCCTAGGGGAGCCCTAGCCTTAGCCTAAGCCTAGGGGTGCCCTAGCCTAAGGCTAGGGGAGAACTAGCCTTAGCCCAAGCCTAGGTGTGCCCTAGCCTAAGGCTAGGGGAGCCCTAGCCTAAGGCTAGGGGAGCCCTAGCCTTAGCCTAAGCCTAGGGGTGCCCTAGCCTAAGGCTAGGGGAGCGCTAGCTTTAGCCTAAGCCTAGGGGTGCCCTAACCTAAGGCTAGGGGAGCCCAAGCCTTAGCCTAAGCCTAGTGGTGCCCTAGTCTAAGGCTAGGGGAGCACTAGCGTAAGGCTAGGGGAGCCCTACCTTTAGCGTAAGCCTAGGGGAGCCCTAGCCCAAGGAAAGGGGTGCCCTAGCCTAAGGCTAGGGGAGCACTAGCGTAAGGCTAGGGGAGCCCTAGCCTTAGCCTAAGCCTAGGGGTGCCCTAGCCTAAGGTTAGGGGAACACTAGCCTAAAGCTAGCGGAGCCATAGCCTAAGGTTCGGGGAGCCCTAGCCTAAGGCTCGGGAAGCCCTAGCCTAAGCCTAGGTGTGCCCTTACCTAGCTCTAGAGGAGCGCTAGCCCAAGCCTAGGAGTGCCCTAGCCTAAGCTAATGGAGCCCAAACCTAAGGCTAGTGGAACCCTAGCCTTAGCCTAAACCTAGGGGTTTCCTAGCATAATGCTAGGGGAGCCCTAGCCTAAGGCTAGGGGAGTCCTAGCGTTAGCCTAAGCCTAGGGGTGCCCTAGCCTAAGGCTAGGGAGCCCTAACCTAAGGCTAGGGAGCCGTAGCCTTAGCCTAAGCCTAGGGGAGACCTAGACTTAGCATAAGACTAAAGGTGCCCTAGCATAAGGCTAGGGGAGCGCTAGCCTTAGCCTAAGCCTAGGGGTGCCCTATCCTAAGGTTAGGGGAGCCAAACCCTAAGGCTAGGGGAGCCATAGCCTAAGGCTAGGGGAGCCCTTGCCTTAACCTAAGCCTAGGGTTGCCCTAGCCTAAGGCTAGGGGAGCCCTAACCTAAGGCTTTGGGAGCCCTAGCCTAAGGCTAGGGGAGCCCTAGCCTTAGCCTAAGCCTAGGGGTGCCCTAGCCTAAGGTTAGGGGAGCACTAGCCTAAGGCTAGGGGAGCACTAGCCTAAGGCTAGGGGAGCCCTATCCTTAGCGTAAGCCTAGGGGTGCCGTAGCCTAAGGCTAGGGGAGCCCTAGCCTATGTCTCAGGGAGCCCTAGCCTTAGCCTAAGCCTAGGGGTGCCCTAGCCTAAGGGTAGGGGAGCCCTAGCCTAAGTCTCAGGGAGCCCTAGCCTTAGCCTAAGCCTAGGGGAGCCCTAGCCTAAGGCTAGGTGAGCCGTAGCCTTAGCCTAAGCCTAGGGGTGCCCTAGCCTAAGGCTAGGGGAGCCGTAACCTAAGGCTACGGGTGCCCTAGCCTTAGCCTAAGCCTAGGTGTGCCCTAGCCTAAGGCTAGGGGAGCCCTAGCCTTAGCCTAAGCGTAGGGGTGCCCTAGCCTAAGGCTATGGGAGCCCTAACCTAAGTCTAGGGGTGCTCTAGCCTTAGCCTAAGCCTAGGGGTGTCCTAGGCTAAAGCAAAGGGAGCACTAGCCTAAGGCTATGGGAGCCCTAACCTTAGCCTAAGCCTAGGGGAGCCCTAGCCTAAGGCTTGCGGAGTCCTAGTCTAAGCCTAAGCCTAGGGGAGCCCTAGCCTAAGGCTAGGGGAGCCCTAGCCTAAGCCTAAGCATAGGGGTGCCCTAGCCTAAAGCTAGGGGAGCCCTAGCCCAAGGCTAGGGGAGCCCTAGCCCAAGGCTAGGGGAGCCCTAGCCCAAGGCTAGGGGAGCCCTAGCCTTAGCCTAAGCCTAGGGGTGCCCTAGCCTAAGGCTAGGGGAGCACTAGCCTAAGGCTAGTGGAGCCCTAGCCTTAGCCTAAGCCTAAAGGTGCCCTAGCCTAAGGCCATAGCCTATGTTTCGGGGAGCCCTAGCCTAAGGCTCGGGGAGCCCTAGCCTAAGCCTACGGGTGCCCTTACCTAACGCTAGGGGAGCGCTAGCCTAAGCCTAGGAGTGCCCTTGCCTAAGGCTAGGGGAGCCCTAGCTTAAGTCTAGCGGTACCCTAGCCAAAGCCTTGGGGTGCCCAAGCGTAAGGCTAGGGGAGCCCTAGCCTTAGCCTAAGTCTAGGGGTGCCCTAGCCTAAGGCTAGGGGAGCCCTAGCCTAAGGCTTGGGGAGCCCTAGCCTAAGGCTAGGTGTGCCCTAGCCTAAGGTTAGGGGAGCCCTAGCATAAGGCTAGTGGAGCCCTAGCCTTAGCCTAAGCCTAGGGGTGCCCTAGCCTAAGGTTAGGGGAACACAAGCCTAAGGATAGGGGAGCCATAGCCTAAGGTTCGGGGAGCCGTAGCCTAAGGCTCGGGGAGCCCTATCCTTAGCCTAAGCCTAGGGGAGTCCTAGACTAAGTCTAGGGGAGCCCTAGCCTTACCCTAACCCTAGGGGTGCCCTAGCCTAAGGCTAGGGAGCCCTAACCTAAGGCTAGGGGAGCCTTAGCCTTAGCCTAAGCCTAGGGCTGCCCTTGCCTAAGGCTAGGGGAGCCCTAGACTTAGGCTAAGCCTTGGGGTGCCCTAACCTAAGGCTAGGGGAGCCCTAGCCTTAGCCTAAGCCTAAAAGTGCCCTAGCCTAAGGCTAGGGGAACGCTAGCCTTAGCCAAAGCCTAGGGGTGCCCTAACCTAAGGGTAGAAAAGCCCTAGCCTAAGGCTACGGGAGCACTGGCCTAAGGCTAGGGGAGCTCTAGCTTTAGCCTAAGCCTAGGGGTGCCCTAGCCTAAGGCTAGAGGAGGCCTAACCTAAGGCTAGGGAGCCCTAGCCTTAGCATAAGCCTAGGGGAGCCCTAGCCTAAGGCTAGCGGAGCCCTAGATTAAGCCTAAGCCTAGGGGTGCCCTCGCCTAATTCTAGGGGAGCCCTAGCCTTAGCCTAAGCCTAGGGGTGCCCTAGCCTAAGGCTAGAGGAGGCCTAACCTAAGGCTAGGGAGCCCTAGCCTTAGCCTAAGCCTAGGGGTGCCCTCGCCTAATTCTAGGGGAGCCCTAGCCTTAGCCTAAGCCTAGGGGTGCCCAGGCCTAAGGCTAGAGGAGGCCTAACCTAAGGCTAGGGAGCCCTAGCCTTAGCCTAAGCCTAGGGGAGCCCTAGCCTAAGGCTAGCGGAGCCCTAGATTTAGCCTAAGCCTAGGGGTGCCCTCGCCTAATTCTAGGGGAGCCCTAGCCTTAGCCTAAGCCTAGGGGTGCCCTAGCCTAAGGCTAGAGGAGGCCTAACCTAAGGCTAGGGAGCCGTAGCCTTAACCTAACCCTAGGGGTGCCCTAGCCTAAGGTTAGGGGAACACTAGCCTAAGATTAGGGGAGCCATAGCCTAAGGTTCGGGGAGCCCTAGCCTAAGGCTCGGGGAGCCCTAGCCTAAGCCTAGTGGTGCCCTTACCTAACGCTAGGGGAGCGCTAGCCTAAGCCTAGGAGTGCCCTAGCCTAAGGCGAGGGGAGCCCTAGCCTTACCCTAAGCCTAGGGGTGCCCTAGCTTAAGGCTATGGGAGCCCTAGCCTTAGCCTAAGCCTAAAAGTGCCTTAGCCTAAGGCTAGGGGAGCCCTAGCCTAAGGCTAGGGGAGCCCTACCTTAGCCTAAGCCTAGGGGTGCCCGAAAATAAGGCTAGGGGAGCCGTTGCCTTAGCCTAAGCCTAGGGGTGCCCTAGCTTAAGGATAGTGGAGCCCTAGCCTAAGGCTAGGTGTGCCCTAGCCTAAAGATAGGGGACCACTAGCATAAGGCTAGGGGAGCCCTAGCCTAGGGCTAGGGGAGTCCTAGACTTAGCCTAAGCCTAGGGGTGCCCTAGACTAAGGCTAGGGGAGCCCTAACGTAAGGCTAGGGGAGCCCTAGACTTAGCCTAAGCCTAGGGGTGCCCTAGCCTAAGGCTAGGGGAGCACTAGGCTAAGGCTAGGGGAGCCCTAGACTTAGCCTAAGCCTAGGGGTGCCCTAGCCTAAGGTTAGGGGAGCCCTAGCCTTAGCCTAAGCCTAAAAGTGCCCTAGCCTAAGGCTAGGGGAGCCCTATTCTAAGGCTAGGTGTGCCCTAGCCTAATGTTAGGGGCCCCTAACCTAAGGCTAGGGGAGCCCTAGCCTTAGCCTAATCCTAGGGGTTTCCAACCTAAGGCTAGGGGAGCCCTAGCCTTAGTCTAAGCCTAAAAGTGCCCTAACCTAAGGCTAGGGGAGCCCTAGCCTAAAGCTTGGGGAGCCCTAGACTAAGGCTAGGGGAGCCCTAGCATAAGGCTAGGGGAGTCCTAGGCTTAGCCTAAGCCTAGGGGTGCCCTAGCCTAAGGCTAGTGGAGCCCTAACCTAAGCCTAGGGCAGCCCTAGCCTTAGCCTAAGCCTAAAAGTGCCCTAGCCTAAGCCTAGGGGTGCCCTAGCCTAAAGCTCGTGGAGCACTCACCTAAGGCTTGGGAGCCCTAGCCTTAGCCTAAACCTACGGGAGCCATAGCCTAAGGTCGGGTAGCCCTAGCCTAAGGCTCGGGGAGCGTTGGCCTTAGCCTAAGCCTAGGGGTGCCCTAGCCTAAGGCTAGGGGAGCCCTAGCCTAAGGCTCTGGGAGGCCTGCCTTAGCCTAAGCCTAGGGGAGCCCTAGCCTAAGGCTAGGGGAGCACTAGCCTTAGCCTAAGCCTAGGGGTGCCCTAGCCTAAGGCTAGGGTAGCCCTAGCCTAAGGATAGGGGAGCCCTAGCCTAAGGATAGGGGAGCCCTAGCCTTATCCTACGCCTAGGGGTGCCCTAGCCTAAGGTTAGGGGAACACTAGCCTAAGGTTAGGGGAGCCATAGCCTATGGTTCGGGGAGCCCTAGCCTAAGGCTCGGGGAGCCCTAGCCTAAGCCTAGGTGTGCCCTTACCTAACGCTAGGGGAGCGCTAGCCTAAGCCTAGGAGTGCCCTAGCCTAAGGCGAGGGGAGCCCTAGCCTTAGCCTAAGCCTAGGGGTGCCCTAGCCTAAGGCTAGGGGAGCCCTAGCCTTAGCCTAAGCCTAGGGGTGCCCTAGCCTAAGGCTAGGGGAGGCCTAACCTAAGGCTAGGGGAGCCCTAGCCTTAGCCTAAGCCTAGGGGTGTCCTAGCCTAAGGCTAGGGGACTACTAGCCTAAGCCTAGGGGAGCCCTAGCCTTAGCCTAAGCCTAGGGGTGTCCTAGCCTAAGGCTAGGGGAGCACTAGCGTAAGGCTAGGGGAGCCCTAGCCTTAGCCTAAGCCTAGGGGTGCCCTAGCCTAAGGTTAGGGGAACACTAGCCTAAAGCTAGCGGAGCCATAGCCTAAGGTTCAGGGAGCCCTAGCCTAAGGCTCGGGAAGCCCTAGCCTAAGCCTAGGTGTGCCCTTACCTAGCTCTAGAGGAGCGCTAGCCCAAGCCTAGGAGTGCCCTAGCCTAAGCTAATGGAGCCCAAACCTAAGGCTAGCGGAACCCTAGCCTTAGCCTAAACCTAGGGCTTTCCTAGCATAATGCTAGGGGAGCCCTAGCCTAAGGCTAGGGGAGTCCTAGCGTTAGCCTAAGCCTAGGGGTGCCCTAGCCTAAGGCTAGGGGAGCCCTAACCTAAGGCTAGGGAGCCGTAGCCTTAGCCTAAGCCTAGGGGAGACCTAGACTTAGCATAAGACTAAAGGTGCCCTAGCATAAGGCTAGGGGAGCGCTAGCCTTAGCCTAAGCCTAGGGGTGCCCTATCCTAAGGTTAGGGGAGCCAAACCCTAAGGCTAGGGGAGCCATAGCCTAAGGCTAGGGGAGCCCTTGCCTTAACCTAAGCCTAGGGTTGCCCTAGCCTAAGGCTAGGGGAGCCCTAACCTAAGGCTTTGGGAGCCCTAGCCTAAGGCTAGGGGAGCCCTAGCCTTAGCCTAAGCCTAGGGGTGCCCTAGCCTAAGGCTAGGGGAGCACTATCCTAAGGCTAGGGGAGCACTAGCCTAAGGCTAGGGGAGCCCTATCCTTAGCGTAAGCCTAGGGGTGCCGTAGCCTAAGGCTAGGGGAGCCCTAGCCTAAGTCTCAGGGAGCCCTAGCCTTAGCCTAAGCCTAGGGGTGCCCTAGCCTAAGGGTAGGGGAGCCCTAGCCTAAGTCTCAGGGAGCCCTAGCCTTAGCCTAAGCCTAGGGGAGCCCTAGCCTAAGGCTAGGTGAGCCGTAGCCTTAGCCTAAGCCTAGGGGTGCCCTAGCCTAAGGCTAGGGGAGCCGTAACCTAAGGCTACGGGTGCCCTAGCCTTAGCCTAAGCCTAGGTGTGCCCTAGCCTAAGGCTAGGGGAGCCCTAGCCTTAGCCTAAGCGTAGGGGTGCCCTAGCCTAAGGCTATGGGAGCCCTAACCTAAGTCTAGGGGTGCGCTAGCCTTAGCCTAAGCCTAGGGGTGTCCTAGGCTAAAGCAAAGGGAGCACTAGCCTAAGGCTAGGGGAGCCCTAACCTTAGCCTAAGCCTAGGGGAGCCCTAGCCTAAGGCTTGGGGAGTCCTAGCCTAAGCCTAAGCCTAGGGGAGCCCTAGCCTAAGGCTAGGGGAGCCCTAGCCTAAGCCTAAGCATAGGGGTGCCCTAGCCTAAAGCTAGGGGAGCCCTAGCCCAAGGCTAGGGGAGCCCTAGCCCAAGGCTAGGGGAGCCCTAGCCCAAGGCAAGGGGAGCCCTAGCCCAAGGCTAGGGGAGCCCTAGCCTAAGGCTAGGGGAGCCCTAGCCTAAGGCTAGGGGAGCCCTAGCCTTAGCCTAAGCCTAGGGGTGCCCTAGCCTAAGGCTAAGGGAGCACTAGCCTAAGGCTAGTGGAGCCCTAGCCTTAGCCTAAGCCTAAAGGTGCCCTAGCCTAAGGCCAGGGGAACACTAGCCTAAGGCTCGGGGAGCCATAGCCTATGTTTCGGGGAGCCCTAGCCTAAGGCTCGGGGAGCCCTAGCCTAAGCCTACGGGTGCCCTTACCTAACGCTAGGGGAGCGCTAGCCTAAGCCTAGGAGTGCCCTTGCCTAAGGCTAGGGGAGCCCTAGCTTAAGTCTAGCGGTACCCTAGCCAAAGCCTTGGGGTGCCCAAGCGTAAGGCTAGGGGAGCCCTAGCCTTAGCCTAAGTCTAGGGGTGCCCTAGCCTAAGGCTAGGGGAGCCCTAGCCTAAGGCTTGGGGAGCCCTAGCCTAAGGCTAGGTGTGCCCTAGCCTAAGGTTAGGGGAGCCCTAGCATAAGGCTAGTGGAGCCCTAGCCTTAGCCTAAGCCTAGGGGTGCCCTAGCCTAAGGTTAGGGGAACACAAGCCTAAGGCTAGGGGAGCCATAGCCTAAGGTTCGGGGAGCCGTAGCCTAAGGCTCGGGGAGCCCTAGCCTTAGCCTTAGCCTAGGGGAGTCCTAGACTAAGTCTAGGGGAGCCCTAGCCTTACCCTAACCCTAGGGGTGCCCTAGCCTAAGGCTAGGGAGCCCTAACCTAAGGCTAGGGGAGCCTTAGCCTTAGCCTAAGCCTAGGGCTGCCCTTGCCTAAGGCTAGGGGAGCCCTAGACTTAGGCTAAGCCTTGGGGTGCCCTAACCTAAGGCTAGGGGAGCCCTAGCCTTAGCCTAAGCCTAAAAGTGCCCTAGCCTAAGGCTAGGGGAACGCTAGCCTTAGCCAAAGCCTAGGGGTGCCCTAACCTAAGCGTAGAAAAGCCCTAGCCTAAGGCTACGGGAGCACTGGCCTAAGGCTAGGGGAGCTCTAGCTTTAGCCTAAGCCTAGGGGTGCCCTAGCCTAAGGCTAGAGGAGGCCTAACCTAAGGCTAGGGAGCCCTAGCCTTAGCCTAAGCCTAGGGGAGCCCTAGCCTAAGGCTAGCGGAGCCCTAGATTAAGCCTAAGCCTAGGGGTGCCCTCGCCTAATTCTAGGGGAGCCCTAGCCTTAGCCTAAGCCTAGGGGTGCCCTAGCCTAAGGCTAGAGGAGGCCTAACCTAAGGCTAGAGAGCCCTAGCCTTAGCCTAAGCCTAGGGGTGCCTTCGCCTAATTCTAGGGGAGCCCTAGCCTTAGCCTAAGCCTAGGGGTGCCCAGGCCTAAGGCTAGAGGAGGCCTAACCTAAGGCTAGGGAGCCCTAGCCTTAGCCTAAGCCTAGGGGAGCCCTAGCCTAAGGCTAGCGGAGACCTAGATTTAGCCTAAGCCTAGGGGTGCCCTCGCCTAATTCTAGGGGAGCCCTAGCCTTAGCCTAAGCCTAGGGGTGCCCTAGCCTAAGGCTAGAGGAGGCCTAACCTAAGGCTAGGGAGCCGTAGCCTTAACCTAACCCTAGGGGTGCCCTAGCCTAAGGTTAGGGGAACACTAGCCTAAGATTAGGGGAGCCATAGCCTAAGGTTCGGGGAGCCCTAGCCTAAGGATCGGGGAGCCCTAGCCTAAGCCTAGGGGTGCCCTTACCTAACGCTAGGGGAGCGCTAGCCTAAGCCTAGGAGTGCCCTAGCCTAAGGCGAGGGGAGCCCTAGCCTTACCCTAAGCCTAGGGGTGCCCTAGCTTAAGGCTAGGGGAGCCCTAGCCTTAGCCTAAGCCTAAAAGTGCCTTAGCCTAAGGCTAGGGGAGCCCTAGCCTAAGGCTAGGGGAGCCCTACCTTAGCCTAAGACTAGGGGTGCCCGAAAATAAGGCTAGGGGAGCCGTTGCCTTAGCCTAAGCCTAGGGGTGCCCTAGCTTAAGGATAGTGGAGCCCTAGCCTAAGGCTAGGTGTGCCCTAGCCTAAAGATAGGGGACCACTAGCATAAGGCTAGGGGAGCCCTAGCCTAGGGCTAGGGGAGTCCTAGACTTAGCCTAAGCCTAGGGGTGCCCTAGACTAAGGCTAGGGGAGCCCTAACGTAAGGCTAGGGGAGCCCTAGGCTTAGCCTAAGCCTAGGGGTGCCCTAGCCTAAGGCTAGGGGAGCACTAGGCTAAGGCTAGGGGAGCCCTAGACTTAGCCTAAGCCTAGGGGTGCCCTAGCCTAAGGTTAGGGGAGCCCTAGCCTTAGCCTAAGCCTAAAAGTGCCCTAGCCTAAGGCTAGGGGAGCCCTATTCTAAGGCTAGGTGTGCCCTAGCCTAATGTTAGGGGCCCCTAACCTAAGGCTAGGGGAGCCCTAGCCTTAGCCTAATCCTAGGGGTTTCCAACCTAAGGCTAGGGGAGCCCTAGCCTTAGTCTAAGCCTAAAAGTGCCCTAACCTAAGGCTAGGGGAGCCCTAGCCTAAAGCTTGGGGAGCCCTAGACTAAGGCTAGGGGAGCCCTAGCATAAGGCTAGGGGAGTCCTAGGCTTAGCCTAAGCCTAGGGGTGCCCTAGCCTAAGGCTAGTGGAGCCCTAACCTAAGCCTAGGGGAGCCCTAGCCTTAGCCTAAGCCTAAAAGTGCCCTAGCCTAAAACTAGGGGTGCCCTAGCCTAAAGCTCGTGGAGCACTAACCTAAGGCTTGGGAGCCCTAGCCTTAGCCTAAGCCTACGGGAGCCATAGCCTAAGGTCGGGTAGCCCTAGCCTAAGGCTCGGGGAGCGTTGGCCTTAGCCTAAGCCTAGGGGTGCCCTAGCCTAAGGCTAGGGGAGCCCTAGCCTAAGGCTCTGGGAGGCCTGCCTTAGCCTAAGCCTAGGGGAGCCCTAGCCTAAGGCTAGGGGAGCACTAGCCTTAGCCTAAGCCTAGGGGTGCCCTAGCCTAAGGCTAGGGTAGCCCTAGCCTAAGGATAGGGGAGCCCTAGCCTAAGGATAGGGGAGCCCTAGCCTTATCCTAAGCCTAGGGGTGCCCTAGCCTAAGGTTAGGGGAACACTAGCCTAAGGTTAGGGGAGCCATAGCCTATGGTTCGGGGAGCCCTAGCCTAAGGCTCGGGGAGCCCTAGCCTAAGCCTAGGTGTGCCCTTACCTAACGCTAGGGGTGCGCTAGCCTAAGCCTAGGAGTGCCCTAGCCTAAGGCGAGGGGAGCCCTAGCCTTAGCCTAAGCCTAGGGGTGCCCTAGCCTAAGGCTAGGGGAGCCCTAGCCTTAGCCTAAGCCTAGGGGTGCCCTAGCCTAAGGCTAGGGGAGGCCTAACCTAAGGCTAGGGAGCCCTAGCCTTAGCCTAAGCCTAGGGGAGCCCTAGCCTTAGGCTAGGGGAGCCCTAGGCTAAGGCTAGGGGAGCCCTAGCCTTAGCCTAAGCCTAGGGGTGCCCTAACCTAAGGCTAGGGGAGGCCTAACCTAAGGCTAGGGAGCCCTAGCCTTAGCCTAAGCCTAGGGGAGCCCTAGCCTTAGGCTAGGGGAGCCCTAAACTAAGTCTAGGGGAGCCCTAGCCTAAGGCTAGGGGAGCGCTAGCCTTAGGCTAGGGGAGCCCTAGGCTAAGGCTAGGGGAGCCCTAGACTTAGCCTAAGCCTACGGGGGCGCTAGCCTAAGGCTAGGGGAGCCCTAGACTTAGCCTAAGCCTAGGGGTGCCATAGCCTAAGGCTAGGGGAACCCGGGCCTTAGCCTAAGCCTATAGGTGCCCTAGCATAAGGCTAGGGGAGCGCTAGCCTTAGCCTAAGCCTAGGGGTGCCCTAACCTAAGGCTAGGGGAGCCCTAGCCTTAGCCTAAGCCTAGGGGTGCCCTAGCCCAAGGCTAGTGGAGCCCTAACCTAAGGCTAGGGGTACCCTAGCCTTAGCATAAGCCTAGGGGTGCCCTAGCCTAAGGCTAGGGGAGCCCTAAACTAAGTCTAGGGGTGCCCTAGCCTTAGGCTAAGCCTAGGGGTGCCCTAGCCTAAGTCTAGGGGAGCCCTAGCCTTAGCCTAAGCCTAGGTGTGCCCTAGCCTAACGCTAGGGGAGCCCTAGCCTAAGGCTAAGGGAGCCCTAGCCTTAGCCTAAGCCTAGGGGTGCCCTAGCCTGAGGCAATGGGAGCACTAGCCTAAGGCTAGGGGAGCCCTAGCCTTAGCCTAAGCCTAGGGGTGCCCTAGCCTAAGGTTAGTGGAACATTAGCCTAAGGCTAGGGGATCCATAGCCTAAGGTTCGGGGAGCCCTAGCCTAAGGCTCCGGGAGCCCTAGCCTTAGCCTAAGCCTAGGTGTGCCCTAGCCTAAGGCTAGGGGAGCCCTAGCCTAAGGCTCGGGAAGCCCTAGCCTTAGCCTAAGCCTAGGGGAGCCCTAGCCTAAGGCTCGGGGAGCCCTAGCCTTAGCCTAACCCTTGGGGTGCCCTAGCCTAAGGCTAGGGAGCCCTAAGCTAAGGCTAGGGGAGCCATAGCCTTAGCCTAAGCCTAGGGGTGCCCTAGCTTAAGGCTAGGGGAGCCCTAGCCTACGGCTAGGCGAACCCTAACCTACGGCTAGGGGAGCCCTAGCCTTAACCTAAGCCTAGGGGTGCCCTTGCCTAAGGCTAGGGGAGCCCTAGACTTAGGCTAAGCCTTGGGGTGCCCTAGCCTAAGGCTAGGGGAGCCCTAGCCTTAGCCTAAGCCTAAAAGTGCCCTAGCCTAAGGCTAGGGGAACGCTAGCCTTAGCCAAAGCCTAGGGGTTCCCTAACCTAAGGGTAGAAAAGCCCTAGCCCAAGGCTACGGGAGCACTGGCCTAAGGTTAGGGAACTCTAGCTTTAGCCTAAGCCTAGGGGTGCCCTAGCCTAAGGCTAGGGGAGCCCTAGACTTAGCCTAAGCCTAGGTGTGCCCTAACGTAAGCCTAGGGGAGCCTTAGCCTTAGCCTAAGCCTACGGGTGCCCGAAACTAAGGCTAGGGGAGCCCTTGACTTAGCCTAAGCCTAGGGGTGCCTTAGCCTAAGGCTAGGGGAGCACTAGGCTAAGGCTAGGGGAGCCTTAGCCTAAGGCTAGGTGTGCCCTAGCCTAAAGTTAGGGGACCCCTAGCTTAAGGCTAGGGGAGCCCTAGCCTTAGCCTAAGCCTAAAAGTGCCTTAGCCTAAGGCTAGGGGAGCGCTAGCCTTAGCCTAAGCCTAGGGGTGCCCTACCTAAGGCTAGGGGAGCCCTAGGCTAAGGCTAGGGGAGCCCTAGCCTTAGCCTAAGCCTAGGGCTGCCCTAGCCTAAGGCTAGAGGAGGCCTAACCTAAGGCTAGGGAGCCCTAGCCTTAGCCTAAGCCTAGGGGAGCCCTAGCCTAAGGCTAGGGGAGCCCTAGCCTTAGCCTAAGCCTAGGGGTGCCCAAGCCTAAGGCTAGGGGAGCCCTAGATTTAGCCTAAGCCTAGGGGTGCCCTCGCCTAATTCTAAGGGAGCCCTAGCCTTAGCCTAAGCCTAGGGGTGCCCTAGCCTAAGGCTAGAGGAGGCCTAACCTAAGGCTAGGGAGCCCTAGCCTTAGCCTAAGCCTAGGGGAGCCCTAGCCTAAGGCTAGCGGAGCCCTAGCCTTAGCCTAAGCCTAGGGGTGCCCTAGCCTAAGGTTAGGGGAACACTAGCCTAAGATTAGGGGAGCCATAGCCTAAGGCTCGGGGAGCGCTAGCCTAAGCCTAGGAGTGCCCTAGCCTAAGGCTAGGGGAGCCCTAGCCTTATCCTAAGCCTAGGGGTGCCCTAGCTTAAGGCTAGGGGAGCCCTAGCCTTAGCCTAAGCCTAAAAGTGCCTTAGCCTAAGGCTAGGGGAGCCCTAGCCTAAGGCTAGGGGAGCCCTAGCCTAAGGCTAGGGGAGCCCTAGCCTTAGCCTAAGCCTAGGGGTGCCCTAGCCCAAGGCTAGGGGAACCCTAGCCTTAGCCTAAGCCTAGGGGTGCCCTAGCCGAAGGCTTGGGGAGCCCTAGCCTAAGGCTAGGGGAGCCCTAGCCTTAGCCTAAGCCTAGGGGTGCCCTAGCCCAAGGCTAGGGGAGCCCTAGCCTTAGCCTAATCCTAGGGGTGCCCTAGCCTAAGCCTAGGGGTGCCCTAGCTGAAGGCTAGGGGAGCCCTAACCTAAGGCTAGGGGAGCCCTAACCTTAGCCTAAGCCTACGGGTGCCCGAAACTAAGGCTAGGGGAGCCCTTGAATTAGCCTAAGCCTAGGGGTGCCTTAGCCTAAGGCTAGGGGAGCACTAGGCTAAGGCGAGGGGAGCCTTAGCCTAAAGCTAGGTGTGCCCTAGCCTAAAGTTAGGGGACCCCTAGCATAAGGCTAGGGGAGCCCTAGCCTAGGGCTAGGGGAGTCCTAGACTTAGCCTAAGCCTAGGTGTGCCCTAGACTAAGGCTAGGGGAGCCTTAACCAAAGGCTAGGGGAGCCCTAGACTTAGCCTAAGCCTAGGGGTGCCCTAGCCTAAGGCTAGGGGAGCCTTAGCCTAAGGCTAGGGGAGCCCTAGCCTTAGCCTAAGCCTAGGGGTGCCCTAGCCTAAGGCTAGCGGAGCCCTAGCTTAGCCTAAGCCTAAAAGTGCCCTAGCCTAAGGCTAGGAGGGCGCTAGCCTTAGCCCAAGCCTAGGGGTGCCCTAACCTAAGACAAGGGGAGCCCTAGCCTAAGGTTAGGGTAGCCCTGGCCTAAGGCTAGGGGAGCCCTAGCCTTAGCCTAATCCTAGGGGTGCCCTAGCCTAAGGCTACGGGAGCCCTAACCTAAGGCTAGGGGAGCCCTAGCCTTAGCCTAAGCCTAGGGGAGCCCTAGCCTAAGGCTAGGGGAGCCCTAGCCTTAGCCTAACCCTAGGGGTGCCCTAGCCTATGGCTAGGGAGCCCTAACCTAAGGCTAGGGGAGCCTTAGCCTTAGCCTAAGCCTAGGGGTGCCCTAGCCTAAGGCTAGAGGAGCCCTAGCCTTAGCCTAAGCCTAAAAGTGCCCTAGCCTAAGGCTAGGGGAGTGCTAGCTTTAGCCTAAGCCTAGTGGTGCCCTAACTTAAGGCTAGGGGAGCCCAAGCCTAAGGCTAGGGGAGCCCTAGCCTAAGCCTAGGGGTGCCCTTACCTAACGCTACGGGAGCCCTAGCCTTAGCCTAAGCCTAGTGGTGCCCTAGCATAAGGCTAGGGGAGCATTAACGTAAGGCTTGGGGAGCCCTAGCCTCAGCCTAAGCCTAGGGGAGCCCTAGCCTAAGGTTAGGGGAACACTAGCCTAAACCTAGGGGAGCCATAGCATAAGGTTCGGGGAGCCCTAGCCTAAGGCTCGGGGAGCCCTACCCTTAGCCTAAGCCTAGGGGTGCCCTAGCCTAAGGCTAGGGGAGCACTAGCGTAAGGCTAGGGGAGCCCTAGCATTAGCCTAAGCCTAGGGGTGCCCTAGCCTAAGGTTAGGGGAACACTAGCCTAAAGCTAGGGGAGCCATAGCCTAAGGTTCGGGGAGCCCTAGCCTAAGTCTCGGGGAGCCCTAGCCTAAGCCTAGGGGTGCCCTTACCTAGCTCTAGGGGAGCGCTAGCCTAAGCCTAGGAGTGCCCCAGGCTAAGGCTAGGGGAGACCTAGTTAAGGCTAGGGGAGCCCTAGCCTAAGGCTAGGGGAATCCTAGATTTAGCCTAAGCCTAAGGGTGCCCTAGCCTAAGCTAATGGAGCCCTAACCTAAGGGTAGGGGAGCCCTAGCCTTAGCCTAAGCCTAGGGGTTCCCTAGCATAAGGCTAGGGGAGGCCTAGCCTAAGGCTAGGGGAGCCCTAGCCTTAGCCTAAGGCTAGGAGTGCCCTAGCCTAAGGCTAGGGAGCCCTAACCTAAGGCTAGGGGAGCCTTAGCCTTAGCCTAAGCCTAGGGGTGCCCTAGCCTAAGGTAGTGGAGCACTAGGCTACGGCTAGTGGAGCCCTATACTTAGCCTAAGCCTAGGGGTGCCATAGCCTAAGGCTAGGGGAGCCCTAGCCTTAGCCTAAGCCTAAAAGTGCCCTAGCCTAAGGCTAGGGGAGCCCTAGCCTAAGGCTAGGTGTGCCCTAGCCTAAAGTTAGGGGACCCCTAGCATAAGACTAGAGGAGCCCTAGCCTAGGGCAAGGGGAGTCCTATACTTAGCCTAAGCCTAGGGGTGCCCTAGACTAAGGCTAGGGGAGCCCTAACCTAAGGCTAGGGGAGCCCTAGCCTAAGCCTATGCCTAAAAGTGCCCTAACTTAACGCTAGGGGAGCCCTAGCCTAAAGCTAGGGGAGCCCTAGCCTAAGGCTAGGGGAGCCCTAGCCTTAGCCTAAACCTAGGGGTGCTCTAGCCTAAGGCTAGGGGAGCCCTAACCTAAGGCTAGGGAGCCCTAACCTTAGCCTAAGCCTAGGGGAGCCCTAGCCTAAGCCTAAGCCTAAAGGTGCCCTACCATAAGGCTAGAGGAGCGCTAGCCTTAGCCGAAGCCTAGGGGTGGCCTAACCTAAGGATAGGGGAGACCTAGCCTAAGGCTAGGGGAGCCCTAGCCTTAGCCTAAGCCTAGGTGTGCCCTAACGTAAGGCTATGGAGCCCTTGCCTAAGGCTAGGGGATCCCTAACCTAAGGCTAGGGAGCCCTAACCTTAGCCTAAGCCTAGGGGTGCCCTAGCCTAAGGCTAGGGGAGCCGTAACCTAAGGCTACGGATGCCCTAGCCTTAGCCTAAGCCTAGGGGTGCCCTAGCCTAAGGCTAGGGGAGCCCTAGCCTAAGCCTAAGCCTAAAGGTGCCCTAGCCTAAGGCTAGGGGAGCCCTAGCCTAAGGCTAGGGGAGCTCTAGCCTAAGGCTAGGGGAGCCCTAGCCTTAGCCTAAGCCTAGGTGTGCCCTAACGTAAGGCTATGGAGCCCTAGCCTAAGGCTAGGCGAGAACTAGCCTTAGCCTAAGCCTAGGTGTGCCCTAGCCTAAGGCTAGGGGAGCCCTAGCCTAAGGCTAGGGGAGCGCTAGCCTAAGCCTAGGGGAGCACTAGCCTAAGCCTAGGGGAGCCCTAGCCTTAGCCTAAGCCTATGGGTGCCCTAGCCTAAGGTTAGGGGAACACTAGCCTAAGGCTAGGGGAGCCATATCCTAAGGTTCAGAGAGCCCTAGCCTAAGGCTCGGGGAGCCCTAGCCTTAGCCTAAGCCTAGGGGTGCCCTAACCTAAGCCTAGGGGAGCCCTACCCTAAGGCAAGTGGAGCCCTAGCCTTAGCCTAAGCCTAGGGGTGCCCTAGCCTAAGGCTAAAGGAGCTCTAGACTAAGGCTAAGCCTAGGGGTGCCCTAGCCTAAGGCTAGCGGAGCCCTAGCCTTAGCCTAAGCCTAAAAGTGCCCTAGCCTAAGGCTAGGGGAGCGCTAGCCTTAGCCCAAGCCTAGGGGTGCCCTAACCTAAGGCTAGGGGAGCCCTAGCCTAAGGCTAGGGTAGCACTGGCCTAAGGCTAGGGTAGCCCTAGCCTTAGCCTAAGCCTAGGGAGGCCCTAGCCTAAGGCTAGGGGAGCCCTAACCTAAGGTTAGGGGTGACCTAGCCTTAGCCTAAGCCTAGGGGTGCCCTAGCCTAAGGCTAGGGGAGCCCTAACCTAAGGCTAGGGGTGCCCTAGCATTAGCCTAAGCCTAGTGGTGCCCTAGCCTAAGGCTAGGGGAGAACTAGCCTTAGCCTAAGCCTAGGTGTGCCCTAGCCTAAGGCTAGGGGAGCCCTAGCCTAAGGCTAGGGAAGCCCTAGCCTTAGCCTAAGCCTAGGTGTGCCCTAACGTAAGGCTATGGAGCCCTAGCCTAAGGCTAGGGGAGCCCTAGCCTTAGCCTAAGCCTAGGGGTGACCTAGCCTAAGGCTAGGGGAGCCCTAACCTAAGGCTAGGGGTGCCCTAGCATTAGCCTAAGCCTAGTGGTGCCCTAGCCTAAGGCTAGGGGAGAACTAGCCTTAGCCTAAGCCTAGGTGTGCCCTAGCCTAAGGCTAGGGGAGCCCTAGCCTAAGGCTAGGGGAGCCCTAGCTTTAGCCTAAGCCTAGGGGAGCCCTACCCAAAGGCTAGGGGAGCTCTAGCCTTAGCCTAAGCCTAGGGTTGCCCTAGCCTAAGGCTAAAGGAGCCCTAGACTTAGGCTAAGCCTAGGGGTGCCCTAGCCTAAGGCTAGCGGAGCCCTAGCCTTAGCCTAAGCCTAAAAGTGCCCTAGCCTAAGGCTAGGGGAGCGCTAGCTTTAGCCTAAGCCTAGGGGTGCCCTAACCTAAGGCTAGGGAAGCCCAAGCCTTAGCCTAAGCCTAGTGGTGCCCTAGTCTAAGGATAGGGGAGCACTAGCGTAAGGCTTGGGGAGCCTACCCTTAGCCTAAGCCTAGGGGAGCCCTATCCCAAGGCTAGGGGAGCCCTAGCCTAAGGCTAGGGGAGCCCTAGCCTTAGCCTAAGCCTATGGGTGCCCTAGCCTAAGGCTAGGGGAGCACTAGCGTAAGGCTAGGGGAGCCCTAGCCTTAGCCTAAGCCTAGGGGTGCCTTAGCCTAAGGTTAGGGGAACACTAGCCTAAAGCTAGGGGAGCCATAGCCTAAGGTTCGGGGAGCCCTAGCCTAAGGCTCGGGAAGCCCTAGCCTAAGCCAAGGGGTGCCCTTACCTAGCTCTAGAGGAGCGCTAGCCTAAGCCTAGGAGTGCCCTAGCCTAAGCTAATGGAGCCCAAACCTAAGGCTAGGGGAGCCCTAGCCTTAGCCTAAGCCTAGGGGTTTCCTAGCATAATGCTAGGGGAGCCCTAGCCTAAGGCTAGGGGAGTCCTAGCCTTAGCCTAAGCCTAGGGGTGCCCTAGCCTAAGGCTACGGGAGCCCTAACCTAAGGCTAGGGAGCCATAGCCTTAGCCTAAGCCTAGGGGAGCCCTAGACTTAGCCTAAGACTAAAGGTCCCCTAGCATAAGGCTAGGGAAGCGCTAGCCTTAGCCTAAGCCTAGGGGTGCCCTATCCTAAGGTTAGGGGAGCCCTACCCTAAGGCTAGGGGAGCCATAGCCTAAGGCTAGGGTAGCCCTTGCCTTAACCTAAGCCTTGGGGTGCCCTAGCCTAAGGCTAGGGGAGCTTTCGCCTAAGGCTTAGGGAGCCCTAGCCTAAGGCTAGGGGAGCCCTAGCCTTAGCCTAAGCCTAGGGGTGCCCTAGCCTAAGGCTAGGGGAGCACTAGCCTAAGGCTAGGGGAGCACTAGCCTAAGGCTAGGGGAGCCCTATCCTTAGCCTAAGCCTAGGGGTGCCCTAGCCTAAGGCTAGGGGAGCCCTAGCCTAAGTCTCAGGGAGCCCTAGCCTTAGCCTAAGCCTAGGGGTGCCCTAGCCTAAGGCTAGGGGATCCCTAGCCTAAGTCTCAGGGAGCCCTAGCCTTAGCCTAAGCCTAGGGGAGCCCTAGCCTAAGGCTAGGTGAGCCGTAGCCTTAGCCTAAGCCTAGGGGTGCCCTAGCCTAAGGCTTGGGGAGCCCTAACCTAAGGCTACGGGTGGCCTAGCCTTAGCCTAAGCCTAGGGGTGCCCTAGCCTAAGGCTAGGGGAGCCCTAACCTAAGTCTAGGGGTGCGCTAGCCTTAGCCTAAGGTAGGGGTGCCCTAGGCTAAAGCAAAGGGAGCACTAGCCTAAGGTTTGGGGAGCCCTAACCTTAGCCTAAGCCTAGGGGAGCCCTAGCCTAAGGCTTGGGGAGTCCTAGCCTAAGCCTAAGCCTAGGGGAGCCCTAGCCTAAGGCCAGGGGAGCCCTAGCCTAAGCCTAAGCCTAGGGGTGCCCTAGCCTAAAGCTAGGGGAGCTCTAGCCCAAGGCTAGGGGAGGGCTAGCCTAAGCCTAGGGGTGCCCTAGCCTAAGCCTAGGGGTGCAGTAGCCTAAGGCTAGGGGAGCCCTAGCCTTAGCCTAAGCCTAGGGGTGTCCTAGCCTAAGGCTAGGGGAGCACTAGCCTAAGGCTAGGGGAGCGCTAGCCTAAGCCTAGGGGTGCCCTAGCCTAAGCCTAGGGGTGCCCTAGCCTAAGGCTAGGGAAACCCTAACCTTAGCCTAAGCCTAGGGGTGTCCTAGCCTAAGGCTAGGGGAGCACTAGCCTAAGCCTAGGGGAGCCCTAGCCTTAGCCTAAGCCTAGGGGTGTCCTAGCCTAATGCTAGGGGAGCACTAGCCTTAGCCTAGGGGAGCCCTAGCCTTAGCCTAAGCCTATGGGTGCCCTAGCCTAATGTTAGGGGAACACTAGCCTAAGGCTAGGGGAGCCATATCCTAAGGTTCGGAGAGCCCTAGCCTAAGGCTCGGGGAGCCCTAGCCTTAGCCTAAGCCTAGGGGTGCCCTAACCTAAGCCTAGGGGAGCCCTTCCCTAAGGCAAGGGGAGCCCTAGCCTTAGCCTAAGCCTAGGGGTGCCCTAGCCTAAGGCTAAAGGAGGCCTAGACATAGGCTAAGCCTAGGGGTGCCCTAGCCTAAGGCAAGCGGAGCCCTAGCCTTAGCCTAAGCCTAAAAGTGCCCTAGCCTAAGGCTAGGGGAGCGCTAGCCTTAGCCCAAGCCTAGGGGTGCCCTAACCTAAGGCTAGGGGAGCCCTAGCCTAAGGCTAGGGTAGCCCTGGCCTAAGGCTAGGGGAGCCCTAGCCTTAGCCTAAGCCTAGGGAGGCCCTAGCCTAAGGCTAGGGGAGCCCTAACCTAAGGCTAGGGGTGACCTAGCCTTAGCCTAAGCCTAGGGGTGACCTAGCCTAAGGCTAGGGGAGCCCTAGCCTAAGCCTAAGCCTAAAGGTGCCCTAGCATAAGGCTAGAGGAGCGCTAGCCTTAGCCGAAGACTACGGGTGCCCAAACCTAAGGCTAGGGGAGCCCTAGCCTAAGGCTAGGGGAGCCCTAGCCTTAGCCTAAGCCTAGGTGTGCCCTAACGTAAGGCTATGGCGCCCTAGCCTAAAGCTAGGGAGCCCTAGCCTTAGCCTAAGCCTAGGGGTGACCTAGCCTAAGGCTAGGGGAGCCCTAACCTAAGGCTAGGGGTGCCCTAGCCTTAGCCTAAGCCTAGGGGTGCCCTAGCCTAAGGCTAGGGGAGAACTAGCCTTAGCCTAAGCCTAGGGGTGCCCTAGCCTAAGGCTAGGGGAGCGCTAGCTTTAGCCTAAGCCTAGTGGTGCCCTAGTCTAAGGCTAGGGGAGCACTAGCGTAAGGCTAGGGGAGCCCTACCCTTAGCCTAAGCCTAGGGGAGCCCTAGCCCAAGGCAAGGGGAGCCCTAGCCTAAGGCTAGGGGAGCCCTATCCTTAGCCTAAGCCTAGGGGTGCCCTAGCCTAAGGCTAGGGGAACACTAGCGTAAGGCTACGGGAGCCCTAGCCTTAGCCTAAGCCTAGGGGTGCCCTAGCCTAAGGTTAGGGGAACACTAGCCTAAAGCTAGGGGAGCCATAGCCTAAGGTTCGGGGAGCCCTAGCCTAAGGCTCGGGAAGCCCTAGCCTAAGCCTAGGGGTGCCCTTACCTAGCTCTAGAGGAGCGCTAGCCCAAGCCTAGGAGTGCCCTAGCCTAAGCTAATGGAGCCCAAACCTAAGGCTAGGGGAGCCCTAGCCTTAGCCTAAACCTAGGGGTTTCCTAGCATAATGCTAGGGGAGCCCTAGCCTAAGGCTAGGGGAGTCCTAGCCTTAGCCTAAGCGTAGGGGTGCCCTAGCCTAAGGCTAGGGGAGCCCTAACCTAAGGCTAGGGAGCCGTAGCCTTAGCCTAAGCCTAGGGGAGACCTAGATTTAGCATAAGACTAAAGGTGCCCTAGCATAAGGCTAGGGGAGCGCTAGCCTTAGCCTAAGCCTAGGGGTGCCCTATCCTAAGGTTAGGGGAGCCATACCCTAAGGCTAGGGGAGCCATAGCCTAAGGCTAGGGGAGCCCTTGCCTTAACCTAAGCCTAGGGTTGCCCTAGCCTAAGGCTAGGGGAGCCCTAACCTAAGGCTTTGGGAGCCCTAGCCTAAGGCTAGGGGAGCCCTAGCCTTAGCCTAAGCCTAGGGGTGCCCTAGCCTAAGGCTAGGGGAGCACTAGCCTAAGGCTAGGGGAGCACTAGCCTAAGGCTAGTGGAGCCCTATCCTTAGCCTAAGCCTAGGGGTGCCGTAGCCTAAGGCTAGGGGAGCCCTAGCCTAAGTCTCAGGGAGCCCTAGCCTTAGCCTAAGCCTAGGGGTGCCCTAGCCTAAGGCTAGGGGAGCCCTAGCCTAAGTCTCAGGGAGCCCTAGCCTTAGCCTAAGCCTAGGGGAGCCTTAGCGTAAGGCTAGGTGAGCCGTAGCCATAGCCTAAGCCTAGGGGTGCCCTAGGCTAAGGCTAGGGGAGCCGTAACCTAAGGCTACGGGTGCCCTAGCCTTAGCCTAAGCCTAGGTGTGCCCTAGCCTAAGGCTAGGGGAGCCCTAGCCTTAGCCTAAGCATAGGGGTGCCCTAGCCTAAGGCTATGGGAGCCCTAACCTAAGTCTAGGGGTGCGCTAGCCTTAGCCTAAGCCTAGGGGTGTCCTAGGCTAAAGCAAAGGGAGCACTAGCCTAAGGCTAGGGGAGCCCTAACCTTAGCCTAAGCCTAGGGGAGCCCTAGCCTAAGGCTTGGGGAGTCCTAGCCTAAGCCTAAGCCTAGGGGAGCCCTAGCCTAAGGCTAGGGGAGCCCTAGCCTAAGCCTAAGCATAGGGGTGCCCTAGCCTAAAGCTAGGGGAGCCCTAGCCCAAGGCTAGGGGAGCCCTAGCCTAAGGCTAGGGGAGCCCTAGCCTTAGCCTAAGCCTAGGGGTGCCCTAGCCTAAGGCTAGGGGAGCACTAGCCTAAGGCTAGTGGAGCCCTAGCCTTAGCCTAAGCCTAAAGGTGCCCTAGCCTAAGGCCAGGGGAACACTAGCCTAAGGCTCGGGGAGCCATAGCCTATGTTTCGGGGAGCCCTAGCCTAAGGCTCGGGGAGGCCTAGCCTAAGCCTACGGGTGCCCTTACCTAACGCTAGGGGAGCGCTAGCCTAAGCCTAGGAGTGCCCTTGCCTAAGGCTAGGGGAGCCCTAGCTTAAGTCTAGTGGTACCCTAGCCAAAGCCTTGGGGTGCCCAAGCGTAAGGCTAGGGGAGCCCTAGCCTTAGCCTAAGTCTAGGGGTGCCCTAGCCTAAGGCTAGGGGAGCCCTAGCATAAGGCTAGGGGAGCCCTAGCCTAAGTCTAGGGGAGTCCTAGACTTAGCCTAAGCCTAGGGGTGCCCTAGCCTAAGGCTAGCGGAGCCCCAACCTAAGGCTAGGAGAGCCCTAGCCTTAGCCTAAGCCTAGGGGTTCCCTAGCCTAAGGCTAGGGTACCCCTAGCCTAAGGCTAGGGGAGCCCTAGCCTTAGCCTAAGCCTAACAGTGCCGTAGCTTAAGGCTAGGGGAGCGTTACCCTTAGCCTAAGCCTAGGGGTGCCCTAACCTAAGGCTAGGGGAGCCCTAGCGTAAGGCTAGGGGAGCCCTAGCCTTAGCCTAATCCTAGCAGTGCCCTATCCTAAGGCTAGGGGAGCACTAGCCTAAGGCTAGGGGAGCCCTAGCCTTAGCCTAAGCCTAGGGGTGCTCTAGCCTAAGGTTAGGGGAACACTAGCCTAAGGCTCAGGGAGCCCTAGCCTAAGCCTAGGGGTGCCCTTACCTAACGCTAGGGGAACGCTAGCATAAGCCAAGGAGTGCACTAGCTTAAAGCTAAGAGAGCCCTAGCCTAAGGCTAGGGGAGCCCTAGCCTTAGCCTAAACCTAGGGATGCCCTAGCCTAAGGCTAGGGGAGCCCTAGGCTTAGCCTAAGCCTAGGGGAGCCCTAGCCTAAGGCTAGGGGTGTCCTAGCCTAGCCTAAACCTAGGGGTGCCCTAGCCTAAGGATAGGGGTGACCTAGCCTTAGCCAAAGCCTTGGGGTGCCCTAGCCTATGGCTAGGGGAGCCCTAGCCTTAGCCTAAGCCTAGGGGTGCCCTAGCCTAAGGCTAGGGGAGCGTTAGCCTTAGCCTAAGCCTAGGGTTACCCTAACCTAACCTAGGGGAGCCCTAGCGTAAGGCTAGAGAGCCCTAGCCTTAGCCTAAGCCTAGCGGTGCCCTAGCCTGAGGCTAGGGGAGCCCTAGCCTTAGCCTAAGCCTAGGGGTGCTCTAGCTTAAGGTTAGGGGAACACTAGCCTTAGCCTAAGCCTAGGGGTGCCCTAGCCTAAGTCTAGGGGAGCCCTAACCTAAGGCTAGGGGAGCCCTAGCCTTAGCCTAAGCCTAGGGGAGCCCTAGCCGAAGCCTAGGGGAGCCCTAGCCTAAGGCTAGGGGAGCCCTAGCCTTAGCCTAAGCCTAGGGGTGCCCTAGCCTAAGGCTAGGGGAGCCCTAACCTAAGGCTAGGGGAGCCATAGCCTTAGCCTAAGCCTAGGGGTGCCCTAGCCTAAGTCTAGGGGAGCCCTAGCCTTAGCCTAAGCCTAGGGGTGCCCTAGCCTAAGTCTAGGGGAGCCCTAACCTAAGGCTAGGGGAGACCTAGCCTTAGCCTAGGGGAGCCCTAGCCTAAGGCTAGGGGAGCTCTAGCCTAAGGCTAGGGGTGCCCTAGCCTAAGGCTAGAGGAGCCCTAGCCTAAGGCTAGGGGAGCCCTAGCCTTAGTCTAAGCCTAGGGGTGCCCTAGCCTAAGTCTAGGGGAGCCCTAGCCTTAGCCTAAGCCTAGGGGTGCCCTAGCCTAAGGCTAGGGGAGCCCTAGCCTTAGCCTAAGCCTAAAAGTACCCTAGTCTAAGGCTAGGGGAGCGCTAGCCTTAGGCTAAGTAAAGGGGTTCCCTAACCTCAGGCTATAAAAGCCTTAGCCTAAGGCTACGGGAGCTCTAACCTAAGGCTAGGGGAGCACTAGCCTTAGCCTAAGCCTAGGGGAGCCCTAGCCGAAGGCTAGGGGAGCCCTAGCCTAAGGCTAGGGGAGCCCTAGCATAAGGCTAGGGGAGCCCTAGCCTAAGTCTAGGGGAGTCCTAGACTTAGCCTAAGCCTAGGGGTGCCCTAGCCTAAGTCTATGGGAGCCCTAACATAAGGCTAGGGGAGACCTAGCCTTAGCCTAGGGGAGCCCTAGCCTAAGGCTAGGGGAGCCCTAGCCTTAGCCTAAGCCTAGGGGAGCCCTAGCCGAAGGCTAGGGGAGCCCTAGCCTAAGGCTAGGGGAGCCCTAGCCTTAGCCTAAGCCTAGGGGTGCCCTAGCCTAAGGCTAGGGGAGCCCTAACCTAAGGCTAGGGGAGCCATAGCCTTAGCCTAAGCCTAGGGGTGCCCTAGCCTAAGTCTAGGGGAGCCCTCGCCTAAGGCTAAGGGAGCCCTAACCTAAGGCTAGGGGATCCCTAGCTTTAGCCTAAGCCTAGGGGTGCCCCAGCCTAAGGCTAGGGGAGCCCTAGCCTAAGGCTAGCGGAGCCGTAGCCTAAAGCTAGGGGAGCCCTAGCCTAAGGCTAGGTGTGCCCTAGCATAAGGTTAGGGGAGCCCTAGCATAAGGCTAGGGTAGCCCTAGCCTAAGTCTAGGGGAGTCCTAGACTTAGCCTAAGCCTAGGGGTGCCCTAGCCTAAGTCTATGGGAGCCCTAACATAAGGCTAGGGGAGACCTAGCCTTAGCCTAGGGGAGCCCTAGCCTAAGGCTAGGGGAGCCCTAGCCTTAGCCTAAGCCTAGGGGAGCCCTAGCCGAAGGCTAGGGGAGCCCTAGCCTAAGGCTAGGGGAGCCCTAGCCTTAGCCTAAGCCTAGGGGTGCCCTAGCCTAAGGCTAGGGGAGCCCTAACCTAAGGCTAGGGGAGCCATAGCCTTAGCCTAAGCCTAGGGGTGCCCTAGCCTAAGTCTAGGGGAGCCCTAGCCTTAGCCTAAGCCTAGGGGAGCCCTAGCCGAAGGCTAGGGGAGCCCTAACCTAAGGCTAGGGGAGCCCTAGCCTTAGCCTAAGCCTAGGGGAGCCCTAACCTAAGGCTAGGGGAGACCTAGCCTTAGCCTAGGGGAGCCCTAGCCTAAGGCTAGGGGAGCTCTAGCCTAAGGCTAGGGGTGCCCTAGCCTAAGGCTAGAGGAGCCCTAGCCTAAGGCTAGGGGAGCCCTAGCCTTAGTCTAAGCCTAGGGGTGCCCTAGCCTAAGTCTAGGGGAGCCCTAGCCTTAGCCTAAGCCTAGGGGTGCCCTAGCCTAAGGCTAGGGGAGCCCTAGCCTTAGCCTAAGCCTAAAAGTACCCTAGTCTAAGGCTAGGGGAGCGCTAGCCTTAGGCTAAGTAAAGGGGTTCCCTAACCTAAGGCTAGAAAAGCCTTAGCCTAAGGCTACGGGAGCTCTAACCTAAGGCTAGGGGAGCACTAGCCTTAGCCTAAGCCTAGGGGAGCCCTAGCCAAAGGCTAGGGGAGCTCTAGACTTAGCCTAAGATTAGGGATGCCCTAGCCTAAAGCTAGGGGAGCCCTATCCTTAGCCTAAACCTAGGGGTGCCCTAACGTAAGTCTAGGGGAGCCATAGCCTAAGGCTTGGGGAGCGCTAGCCTAAGCCTAGGGGAGCCCTAGCCTAAGGCTACGGGAGCCCTAACCTAAGTCTAGGGATGCACTAACCTTAGCCTAAGCCTAGGGGTGCCCTAGCCTAAGGCTAAGGGAGCCCTAGCCTTAGCCTAAGCTTATGTGTGCCCTAGCCTAATGTTAGGGGAGCCCAAACCTAAGCCTAGGGGTGCCCTAGCCTAAGGCTAGGGGAGCCCTAGCGTAAGGCTATTGGAGCCCTAGCCTTAGCCTAAGCCTAGAGGTGCCCTAGCCTAAGGCTAGCGGAGCCCTAGCCTTAGCCTAAGCCTAGGGGTGCCCTAGCCTAAGGCTAGGGGAGCCCTAGTCTAAGGCTAGGGGAGCGCTAGCCTAAGCCTAGGGGAGCCCTAACCTAAGGCTAGGTGTGCCCTAGCCTAAGGTTAGGGGAGCCCTAGCATAAGGCTAGGGAGCCCTAGCCTAAGTCTAAGGGAGTCCTAGATTTAGCCTAATTCTAGGGGTGCCCTAGTTTAGGCTAGGGGAGCCCTAACCTAAGGCTAGGGGAGCCCTAGCCTAAGCCTAAGCCTAGGTGTGCCCTAGCCTAAGGTTAGGGGAGCCCTAGCATAAGGCTAGGGAGCCCTAGCCTAAGTCTAAGGGAGTCCTAGATTTAGCCTAATTCTAGGGGTGCCCTAGTCTAGGCTAGGGGAGCCCTAACCTAAGGCTAGGGGAGCCCTAGCCTAAGCCTAAGCCTAGGGGTGCCCTAGCCTAAGGCTAGGGGAGCCCTAGCATTACCCTAAGCCTAACAGTGCCATAGCCTAAGACTAGGGGAGCACTAGCCTTAGCCTAAGCCTAGGGGTCCCCTTACCTAAGGCTAGGGAGCCCTAGCCTTAGCCTAAGCCTAGGGGTGCCCTAGCCTAAGTCTAGGGGAGCCCTAGCCTTAGCCTAAGCCTAGGGGTGCCCTAGCCTAAGGCTAGGGGAGCCCTAACCTAAGGCTAGGGGAGCCATAGCAATTAGCCTAAGCCTAGGGGTGCCCTAGCCTAAGTCTAGGGGAGCCCTAGCCTTAGCCTAAGCCTAGGGGTGCCCTAGCCTAAGTCTAGGGGAGCCCTAACCTAAGGCTAGGGGAGCCCTAGCCTTAGCCTTAGCCTAAGCCTAGGGGAGCCCTAGCCGAAGCCTAGGGGAGCCCTAGCCTAAGGCTAGGGGAGCCATAGCCTTAGCCTAAGCCTAGGGGTGCCCTAGCCTAAGTCTAGGGGAGCCCTAGCCTTAGCCTAAGCCTAGGGGTGCCCTAGCCTAAGTCTAGGGGAGCCCTAACCTAAGGCTAGGGGAGACCTAGCCTTAGCCTAGGGGAGCCCTAGCCTAAGGCTAGGGGAGCTCTAGCCTAAGGCTAGGGGTGCCCTAGCCTAAGGCTAGAGGATCCCTAGCCTAAGGCTAGGGGAGCCCTAGCCTTAGTCTAAGCCTAGGGGTGCCCTAGCCTAAGTCTAGGGGAGCCCTAGCCTTAGCCTAAGCCTAGGGGTGCCCTAGCCTAAGGCTAGGGGAGCCCTAGCCTTAGCCTAAGCCTAAAAGTACCCTAGTCTAAGGCTAGGGGAGCGCTAGCCTTAGGCTAAGTAAAGGGGTTCCCTAACCTAAGGCTAGAAAAGCCTTAGCCTAAGGCTACGGGAGCTCTAACCTAAGGCTAGGGGAGCACTAGCCTTAGCCTAAGCCTAGGGGAGCCCTAGCCAAAGGCTAGTGGAGCTCTAGACTTAGCCTAAGATTAGGGATGCCCTAGCCTAAAGCTAGGGGAGCCCTATCCTTAGCCTAAGCCTAGGGGTGCCCTAACGTAAGGCTAGGGGAGCCATAGCCTAAGGCTTGGGGAGCGCTAGCCTAAGCCTAGGGAAGCCCTAGCCTAAGGCTACGGGAGCCCTAACCTAAGTCTAGGGATGCACTAACCTTACCCTAAGCCTAGGGGTGCCCTAGCCTAAGGCTAAGGGAGCCCTAGCCTTAGCCTAAGCCTATGTGTGCCCTAGCCTAATGTTAGGGGAGCCCTAACCTAAGCCTAGGGGTGCCCTAGCCTAAGGCTAGGGGAGCCCTAGCGTAAGGCTATTGGAGCCCTATCCTTAGCCTAAGCCTAGGGGTGCCCTAGCCTAAGGCTAGCGGAGGCCTAGCCTTAGCCTAAGCCTAGGGGTGCCCTAGCCTAAGGCTAGGGGAGCCCTAGTCTAAGGCTAGGGGAGCGCTATCCTAAGCCTAGGGGAGCCCTAACCTAAGGCTAGGTGTGCCCTAGCCTAAGGTTAGGGGAGCCCTAGCATAAGGCTAGGGAGCCCTAGCCTAAGTCTAAGGGAGTCCTAGATTTAGCCTAATTCTAGGTGTGCCCTAGTCTAGGCTAGGGGAGCCCTAACCTAAGGCTAGGGGAGCCCTAGCCTAAGCCTAAGCCTAGGGGTGCCCTAGCCTAAGGCTAGGGGAGCCCTAGCATTACCCTAAGCCTAACAGTGCCATAGCCTAAGAATAGGGGAGCGCTAGCCTTAGCCTAAGCCTAGGGGTCCCCTTACCTAAGGCTAGGGAGCCCTAGCCTTAGCCTAAGCCTAGGGGTGCCCTAGCCTAAGTCTAGGGGAGCCCTAGCCTTAGCCTAAGCCTAGGGGTGCCCTAGCCTAAGGCTAGGGGAGCCCTAGCCTTAGCCTAAGCTTAAAAGTGCCCTAGCCTAAGTCTAGGGGAGCCCTAGCCTTAGCCTAAGCCTAGGGTGACCTACTCTAAGTCTAGGGGAGCCCTAACCTAAGGCTAGGGGAGCCCTAGCCTTAGGCTAGGGAGCCCGAGCCTAAGGCTAGGGGAGCCCGAGCCTTAGCCTAAGCCTAGGGGTGCCCTAGCCTAAGGCTAGGGGAGCCCCTAGTCTAAGGCTAGGGGAGCGCTAGCCTAAGCCTAGGGGAGCCCTAACGTAAGGCTAGGTGTGCCCTAGCCTAAGGTTAGGGGAGCCCTAGCATAAGGCTAGGGAGCCCTAGCCTAAGTCTAAGGGAGTCCTAGATTTAGCCTAATTCTAGGGGTGCCCTTGTCTAAGGCTAGGGGAGCTCTAGCCTAAGGGCTAGGGAGCCCTACCTAAGCCTAGGGGTGCCCTAGCCTAAGGCTAGGTGAGCCCTAGCCTTAGGCTAGGGGAGCCTAGCCTAAGGCTAGGGGAGCCCTAGCCTTAGCCTAAACTTAGGGGTGCCCTAGCCTAAGGCTAGGGGAGTCCTAGCCTTAGCCTAAGCCTAGGGGTGCCCTAGCCTAAGCCTAGAGGAGCAATAGCCTAAGTCTAGGGGAGCCCTAGCCTTAGCCTAAGCTTAGGGGTGCCCTAGCCTAAGTCTAGGGGAGCCCTAGCCTTAGCCTAAGCCTAGGGGTGCCCTAGCCTAAGGCTAGAGGAGCGCTAGCCTTAGGCTAAGTAAAGGGGTTCCCTAACCTAAGGCTAGAAAAGTCTTAGCCTAAGGCTACGGGAGCTCTGACCTAAGGCTAGGGGAGCACTAGCCTTAGCCAGCCAAGCCTAGGGGAGCCCTAGCCAAAGGCTAGGGAGCTCTAGACTTAGCCTAAGACTAGGGATGCCCTATCCTAAAGCTAGGGGAGCCCTAGCCTTAGCCTAAGCTTAGGGGTGTCATAACGTAAGGCTAGGGGATCCCTAGCCTAAGGCTAGGGGAGCGCTAGCCTTAGCCTAAGCCTAGGGGTGCCCGAAACTCAGGCTAGGGGAACCCTAGCCTTAGCCTAAGCCTAGGGGTTCCCTAGCCGAAGCCTAGGGGAGCCATAGCCTAAGGCTTGGGGAGCGCTAGCCTAAGCCTAGGGGAGCCCTAGCCTAAGGCTACGGGAGCCCTAACCTAAGTCTAGGGGTGCACTAACCTTAGCCTAAGCCTAGGGGTGCCCTAGCCTAAGGCTAGGGGAAGCCCTAGCCTTAGCCTAAGCCTAGGGGTGCCCTAGCCTAAGGTTAGGGGTGCCCTAGCCTAAGGCTAGGGGAGCCCTAACCTAAGGCTATTGGAGCCCTAGCCTTAGGCTAAGCCTAGGGGTGCCCTAGCCTAAGGCTAGGGGAGCCTTAGCCTAAGTCTTAGGGAGCCCTAGCCTTAGCCTAAGCCTAGGGGAGCCCTAGCCTTAGCCTAAGCCTAGGGGTGCCCCTAGCATAAGGCTAGGGGAGCCCTAGCCTTAGCCTAAGCCTAGGGGTGCCCTAGCATAAGGCTAGGGGAGCCCTAGCCTTAGCCTAAGCCTAACAGTGCCCTAACCTAAGGCAAGGGGAGCGCTAGCCTTAGGCTAAGTAATGGAGTTCCCTAACTTAAGGCTAGAAAAGCCCTAGCCTAAGGCTAGGGGAGCCCTAGCCTAAGCCTAAGCCTAGGGGTGCCATAGTCTAAGTCTAGGGGAGCCCTAACCTAAGGCTAGGGAAGACCTAGCCTTAGCCTAGGGGAGCCCTAGCCTAAGCCTAGGGGAGCCCTAGCCTAAGCCTAGGGGAGCCCTAGCCTAAGGCTAGGGGGGCCCTAGCCTAAGCCTAGGGGAGCCCTAGGCTTAGCCTAAGCCAAGGGGTGCCCTAGCCTAAGGCTAGGGGAGCCCTAACCTAAGGCTAGGGGTGCCCTAACCTTAGCCTAAGCCTAGGGGTACCCTAGCCTAAGGCTAGGGGAGCCCTAGCCTTAGCCTAAGCCTAGGGGTGCCCTAGCCTTAGGCTAGGGGAGCTCTAGCCTAAGGCTAGGGGAGCCCTACCTAAGCCTAGGGGTGCCCTAGCCTAAGGCTACGGGAGCCCTAGCCTTAGCCTAAGCCTAGGGGTGCCCTAGCCTAAGTCTAGGGGAGCCCTAACCTAAGGCTAGGGGAGCCCTAGCCTTAGCCTTAGCCTAAGCCTAGGGGAGCCCTAGCCGAAGCCTAGGGGAGCCCTAGCCTAAGGCTAGGGGAGCCATAGCCTTAGCCTAAGCCTAGGGGTGCCCTAGCCTAAGTCTAGGGGAGCCCTAGCCTTAGCCTAAGCCTAGGGGTGCCCTAGCCTAAGTCTAGGGGAGCCCTAACCTAAGGCTAGGGGAGACCTAGCCTTAGCCTAGGGGAGCCCTAGCCTAAGGCTAGGGGAGCTCTAGCCTAAGGCTAGGGGTGCCCTAGCCTAAGGCTAGAGGATCCCTAGCCTAAGGCTAGGGGAGCCCTAGCCTTAGTCTAAGCCTAGGGGTGCCCTAGCCTAAGTCTAGGGGAGCCCTAGCCTTAGCCTAAGCCTAGGGGTGCCCTAGCCTAAGGCTAGGGGAGCCCTAGCCTTAGCCTAAGCCTAAAAGTACCCTAGTCTAAGGCTAGGGGAGCGCTAGCCTTAGGCTAAGTAAAGGGGTTCCCTAACCTAAGGCTAGAAAAGCCTTAGCCTAAGGCTACGGGAGCTCTAACCTAAGGCTAGGGGAGCACTAGCCTTAGCCTAAGCCTAGGGGAGCCCTAGCCAAAGGCTAGTGGAGCTCTAGACTTAGCCTAAGATTAGGGATGCCCTAGCCTAAAGCTAGGGGAGCCCTATCCTTAGCCTAAGCCTAGGGGTGCCCTAACGTAAGGCTAGGGGAGCCATAGCCTAAGGCTTGGGGAGCGCTAGCCTAAGCCTAGGGAAGCCCTAGCCTAAGGCTACGGGAGCCCTAACCTAAGTCTAGGGATGCACTAACCTTACCCTAAGCCTAGGGGTGCCCTAGCCTAAGGCTAAGGGAGCCCTAGCCTTAGCCTAAGCCTATGTGTGCCCTAGCCTAATGTTAGGGGAGCCCTAACCTAAGCCTAGGGGTGCCCTAGCCTAAGGCTAGGGGAGCCCTAGCGTAAGGCTATTGGAGCCCTATCCTTAGCCTAAGCCTAGGGGTGCCCTAGCCTAAGGCTAGCGGAGGCCTAGCCTTAGCCTAAGCCTAGGGGTGCCCTAGCCTAAGGCTAGGGGAGCCCTAGTCTAAGGCTAGGGGAGCGCTATCCTAAGCCTAGGGGAGCCCTAACCTAAGGCTAGGTGTGCCCTAGCCTAAGGTTAGGGGAGCCCTAGCATAAGGCTAGGGAGCCCTAGCCTAAGTCTAAGGGAGTCCTAGATTTAGCCTAATTCTAGGTGTGCCCTAGTCTAGGCTAGGGGAGCCCTAACCTAAGGCTAGGGGAGCCCTAGCCTAAGCCTAAGCCTAGGGGTGCCCTAGCCTAAGGCTAGGGGAGCCCTAGCATTACCCTAAGCCTAACAGTGCCATAGCCTAAGACTAGGGGAGCGCTAGCCTTAGCCTAAGCCTAGGGGTCCCCTTACCTAAGGCTAGGGAGCCCTAGCCTTAGCCTAAGCCTAGGGGTGCCCTAGCCTAAGTCTAGGGGAGCCCTAGCCTTAGCCTAAGCCTAGGGGTGCCCTAGCCTAAGGCTAGGGGAGCCCTAGCCTTAGCCTAAGCTTAAAAGTGCCCTAGCCTAAGTCTAGGGGAGCCCTAGCCTTAGCCTAAGCCTAGGGGTGACCTACTCTAAGTCTAGGGGAGCCCTAACCTAAGGCTAGGGGAGCCCTAGCCTTAGGCTAGGGGAGCCCGAGCCTAAGGCTAGGGGAGCCCGAGCCTTAGCCTAAGCCTAGGGGTGCCCTAGCCTAAGGCTAGGGGAGCCCTAGTCTAAGGCTAGGGGAGCGCTAGCCTAAGCCTAGGGGAGCCCTAACGTAAGGCTAGGTGTGCCCTAGCCTAAGGTTAGGGGAGCCCTAGCATAAGGCTAGGGAGCCCTAGCCTAAGTCTAAGGGAGTCCTAGATTTAGCCTAATTCTAGGGGTGCCCTTGTCTAAGGCTAGGGGAGCTCTAGCCTAAGGCTAGGGGAGCCCTACCTAAGCCTAGGGGTGCCCTAGCCTAAGGCTAGGTGAGCCCTAGCCTTAGGCTAGGGGAGCCCTAGCCTAAGGCTAGGGGAGCCCTAGCCTTAGCCTAAACTTAGGGGTGCCCTAGCCTAAGGCTAGGGGAGTCCTAGCCTTAGCCTAAGCCTAGGGGTGCCCTAGCCTAAGCCTAGAGGAGCAATAGCCTAAGTCTAGGGGAGCCCTAGCCTTAGCCTAAGCTTAGGGGTGCCCTAGCCTAAGTCTAGGGGAGCCCTAGCCTTAGCCTAAGCCTAGGGGTGCCCTAGCCTAAGGCTAGAGGAGCGCTAGCCTTAGGCTAAGTAAAGGGGTTCCCTAACCTAAGGCTAGAAAAGTCTTAGCCTAAGGCTACGGGAGCTCTGACCTAAGGCTAGGGGAGCACTAGCCTTAGCCAAAGCCTAGGGGAGCCCTAGCCAAAGGCTAGGGGAGCTCTACACTTAGCCTAAGACTAGGGATGCCCTATCCTAAAGCTAGGGGAGCCCTAGCCTTAGCCTAAGCTTAGGGGTGTCATAACGTAAGGCTAGGGGATCCCTAGCCTAAGGCTAGGGGAGCGCTAGCCTTAGCCTAAGCCTAGGGGTGCCCGAAACTCAGGCTAGGGGAACCCTAGCCTTAGCCTAAGCCTAGGGGTTCCCTAGCCGAAGCCTAGGGGAGCCATAGCCTAAGGCTTGGGGAGCGCTAGCCTAAGCCTAGGGGAGCCCTAGCCTAAGGCTACGGGAGCCCTAACCTAAGTCTAGGGGTGCACTAACCTTAGCCTAAGCCTAGGGGTGCCCTAGCCTAAGGCTAGGGGAGCCCTAGCCTTAGCCTAAGCCTAGGTGTGCCCTAGCCTAAGGTTAGGGGTGCCCTAGCCTAAGGCTAGGGGAGCCCTAACCTAAGGCTATTGGAGCCCTAGCCTTAGGCTAAGCCTAGGGGTGCCCTAGCCTAAGGCTAGGGGAGCCTTAGCCTAAGTCTTAGGGAGCCCTAGCCTTAGCCTAAGCCTAGGGGAGCCCTAGCCTTAGCCTAAGCCTAGGGGTGCCCTAGCATAAGGCTAGGGGAGCCCTAGCCTTAGCCTAAGCCTAGGGGTGCCCTAGCATAAGGCTAGGGGAGCCCTAGCCTTAGCCTAAGCCTAACAGTGCCCTAACCTAAGGCAAGGGGAGCGCTAGCCTTAGGCTAAGTAATGGAGTTCCCTAACTTAAGGCTAGAAAAGCCCTAGCCTAAGGCTAGGGGAGCCCTAGCCTAAGCCTAAGCCTAGGGGTGCCATAGTCTAAGTCTAGGGGAGCCCTAACCTAAGGCTAGGGAAGACCTAGCCTTAGCCTAGGGGAGCCCTAGCCTAAGCCTAGGGGAGCCCTAGCCTAAGCCTAGGGGAGCCCTAGCCTAAGGCTAGGGGGGCCCTAGCCTAAGCCTAGGGGAGCCCTAGGCTTAGCCTAAGCCAAGGGGTGCCCTAGCCTAAGGCTAGGGGAGCCCTAACCTAAGGCTAGGGGTGCCCTAACCTTAGCCTAAGCCTAGGGGTACCCTAGCCTAAGGCTAGGGGAGCCCTAGCCTTAGCCTAAGCCTAGGGGTGCCCTAGCCTTAGGCTAGGGGAGCTCTAGCCTAAGGCTAGGGGAGCCCTACCTAAGCCTAGGGGTGCCCTAGCCTAAGGCTACGGGAGCCCTAGCCTTAGCCTAAACTTAGGGGTGCCCTAGCCTAAGGCTAGGGGAGTCCTAGCCTTAGCCTAAGCCTAGGGGTGCCCTAGCCTAAGGCTAGAGGAGCCCTAGCCTAAGTCTAGGGGAGCCCTAGCCTTAGCCTAAGCCTAGGGGTGCCCTAGCCTAAGGCTAGGGGAGCTCTAGACTTAGCCTAAGACTAGGGATGCCCTAGCCTAAAGCTAGGGGAGCCCTAGCCTTAGCCTAAGCCTAGGGGTGCCCTAACGTAAGGCTAGGGGAGCCATAGCCTAAGGCTTGGGGAGCGCTAGCCTTAGCCTAAGCCTAGGGGTGCCCTAACGTAAGGCTAGGGGATCCCTAGCCTAAGGCTAGGGGAGCGCTAGCCTTAGCCTAAGCCTAGGGGTGCCCGAAACTCAGGCTAGGGGAGCCCTAGCCTTAGCCTCAGCCTAGGGGTTCCCTAGACGAAGGCTAGGGGAGCCATAGCCTAAGGCTTGGGGAGAGCTAGCCTAAGCCTAGGGGAGCTCTAGCCTAAGGCTACGGGAGCCCTAACCTAAGTCTAGGGGTGCACTAACCTTAGCCTAAGCCTAGGGGCGCCCTAGCCTAAGGCTAGGGGAGCCCTAGCCTTAGCCTAAGCCTAGGTGTGCCCTAGCTTAAGGTTAGGGGAGCCCTCGCCTAAGGCTAGGGGAGCCCTAACCTAAGCCTAGGGGTGCCCTAGCCTAAGGCTAGGGGAGCCCTACCCTAAGGCTATTGGAGCCCTAGCCTTAGGCTAAGCCTAGGGGTGCCCTAGCCTAAGGCTAGGGGAGCCTTAGCCTAAGTCTTAGGGAGCCCTAGCCTTAGCCTAAGCCTAGGGGAGCCCTAGCCTTAGACTAAGCCTAGGGGTGCCCTAGACTAAGGCTAGGGGAGCCCTAACCTAAGGATAGGGGTGCCCTAACCTTAGCCTAAGCCTAGGGGTGCCCTAGCCTAAGGCTAGGGTAGCCGTAGCCTTAGCCTAAGCCTAGTGGTGCCCTAGCCTAAGGCTAGGGGAGTTCTAGCCTAAGGCTAGGGGAGCCCTAGCCTAAGCCTAGGGGTGCCCTAGCCTAAGGCTAGGGGAGCCCTAGCCTTAGCCTAAGCCTAGGGGTGCCCAGCCTAAGGCTAGGGGAGCCCTAGCCTTAGCCTAAGCCTAGGGGTGCCCTAGCCTAAGGCTAGAGGAGCACTAGCCTAAGGCTAGTGGAGCCCTAGCCTTAGCCTAAGCCTAGGGTTGTCCTAGCCTAAGGCTAGGGGAGCCCTAGCCTTAGCCTAAGCCTAGGGGAGCCCTAGCCTTAGCCTAAGCCTAAAAGTGCCCTAGCCTAAGGCTAGGGGAGCGCTAGCCTTAGGCTAAGCAAAGGGGTGCCCTAACCTAAGGCTAGAAAAGCCCTAGCCTAAGACTAGGGGTGCCCTAGCCTAAGGCTAG